>NC_056747.1:551754477-551819477 GCF_019279795.1 Protopterus annectens | reverse complement strand
ACCAAAGTATTATTGACCTGAGGGGGGAGTAATTTTGTCAATACTTTAGATAGGTAGCTGCTAATTATACAGTAACAATGCACTGTAGCAAGTAACTGCAAAGAAAATATTTGAAAACTTTAAAGGAATACATCTGAAAAAGTTATTGGTAAAAGTTTTCTTATGTTGCACATGAAGTAAATTAGATAATAGTAAAACTGTTTAGTTTGAAAAGTTTGACTTGTGGAATTTTCAGAGTAGCAATATTTCATAAAACAGACTTTTTAAGTAACAATGTTGAGTAAAAATTAATCAAGGTTACTGGAAATGCAAAGCTGAACATACATGAAATTATATAACAGGATGTTTATATAAGGCTACTGAGAGCCAACTTGTGCCTGTACTATAGGGCAATCTCTGACAATGCCTCTCTAATGGAAATGCTGCACATCCACAAGTCAAATGGAACAAGAGTCACTCACTCTAGGGAGCTCAAGCTAGCCTGTGGCATTAATAGAACATGTTGGAGAGACAGATAAATCTCCCAGAGTATATTGCTTCTCTGAAATAGACTTCCTATTCAAATAAAACAGAGCTCCTCACTGACCCTATATAAACACAACCTAGATAATTGGATGGGAGACTGCAAATTCAACCCTGGAGTGGCACCCATGTCCCTCATGGACAGGTAGATGGTGTGCATCACAGACCTGCTCTGCTCATAAATTTGTTCTGTGAACTACCCATAAAGAACAAATGGGGATACTTGGGATTAACATGGCTAGCCTTGTAAAGACTCTAGGGCCACTTGCCTAGTAAACACCTATGAACCTATTATCTATCTTTATCTATGTGTGTGTGTGTGTGTGTGTGTGTGTGTGTGAAAAACCCTTCCAAACAAGCAAAGCATGCAGCTAGCGTATAAAAAGTGAGCTAAATAACTTACAAATCAGGCTGTATTTAATGTCTTCTTTGATGATTGCAGTTTCATTTTGAGATCTATGGCATACGTCACTGCCAGTTATCAGACCCCCTCCATGAATCAGGACATCCACTCAGCCTATTTGGACCTACTTGGTATTGGGTGTCTTTAATTACTCATCCATAAACTGGGTAAATTATGTGTGTTCTAAATCACCTGCTGAAAGGTTCCTGGAATTCATTAACTCCAGTGCCCTGGACCAGCTGGTTGACACACCCACAAGGGGCTCAAACATCCTGGACCTGGTGGTCACCAACATGGGGGACTGCCATCAGTCTTGCTAAAAGTAACTATAACACAGGACCCCCCCTTACCAACAACTAGACTAAAAAACTTCTCTAAGGCCAATTACAACCTCTTACATGATAGCATAAATAGCTTCATAGCCTCTCCCCTCACTGATGGAACAGACACTTATGCTGAGTTATACACTAATGCTTTATACAAGCACCTGTACAATTGCATTGACTCTGCTGTACCTGATAAAACCAAAGCAAGATCTTCAAGGAAAAACAAACCTGCCTAGTGGTCAACTATCATTAATAGTCTATACAACAGGAGAAAGAAATTGTTGTCTAAGTGTAGGAATTAATGGTCTCAGAACTGGAAACACTCCCTCCTCAACTTAAACAAGCAAATAATACTCCTAGTGAAGTCCTCCAAAGCTAACTATGAATCCAAATTAGCTTCTCTAACTAAGGATAACTACAAGGCATTCTTTAGTTACATCCGTAACTTCAAAGGTAAGGCCCAGATCTGTACTGAACTCAATTAATGATACTACATATATTGATCTTCTGAATATAGCAAACCTACTGGCTGAGAGGTTCAGTGAAAACATCACTCCCCTTTTCCCGCCACACATACCCCTAAGCATCTTTAACACCTGTCTCCCACCTAGCATCTTCAAGAAGCTGGTCTTAAATGCCCTCTCCAAGGCCAAAACACATCTATGGGAACAGACAACATCCCAGGCTGTGTTCTACATGGGTTAAAACAAGAATTAGCATCACCATTGAGCATGATTTTCAGTCATAGCCTAATCACTGGCTTCATCCCAGTGGAGTGGAAAACAGCTACCATCATCCATTTACACAAATGGGGTGCATCCAAGGACACTCGTAACTACAGACCCATTAGTCTGACCAGCCTTATCTGCAAGGCCATGGAATGAATCATCATGGACTTTTAAGGTTGGGGTTAGGGGATCCTAATGGAGAGATTAAACGTCAGCAAACAAAGGAGAGTAGTAGTACTGAAATTGAATTCATCCTCAAGTCTTGGTGAGTACCTTCATGAGGTGGACCCTATTTTTCACAAAATCTCACCAAGGTGACACTGATATATAGACTGCATTTATATAGCATATATCATGGACAGAAGCAAGTCAAAAACAAAAAAAGATAGCTGGATGCACAAGAAACAGGATAAAAAAAAGTGCCCAATCCTGGTAGGTGCACTGGTGCAAGACTGGAAAAAAATGACTGTGTAGAATCCAGAAAATAGGGAAACATTCCTACAAAGCTCAGAGGGAGGATGGCCCCCCTGTTGTAGAAGAAAGTAGCAGTCCACAAAAATCACAAAAATTGATTAGCCAAAGAACAGCCATAAAGACAATAGAGTGGACTATTGACGATAAGAAAGAAATTATGTATTGTTACTGTTATGTAAAAAGCCCAGAACTTCCAGACACAAGATATACAAAACGATTACGGGAGAAATTAGAGGAAAGAAAAATACTTCCACAGGAAAAACTGTCAGAAGCTTTAAATAAAAATTTGTGTTATTAATACAACAGATTTTTGAAAAACAGTGTATAGATCAACAAACTTTGATCTGTTTGGAAAAAGAAGCATCTGAGGAAGTGCAAAAATATAAACAACAAAACCTAGAGATATTTGAAAAATATAAAAAAAGAAATATGGACATGGGAAAGAAAGAGAGATTTGATATGGTGTAATATTTATGCAAACGAGAAAGCCAAGTTAACTCATATAGAGAAGGCAGCCTCAAAGATATTCAAAGAGAAATACAGGCAAAGGCATCCGGATATGGAAAATTTCACAATAAAAAATAATATCACAAAGAATGTGGAAAAGAAGATTAGTAAAGCAGAAGTTAAAGAAATAGAAGTTGAAGTTATGGAGTGCCTGCAAAGTGAAAGATTTAATCTAGAAGGTCTAACACAGACTACATCACAGCATGATGGAGTGAGCCCCCAGAATAAGGAAAAGCAAGATCATCAGGAGACATGTGAAACAGAAATATGGAAATGTGAAAGGAAAAGAGATTTAATATGGTGTAATATTTATGCAAATGAAAAAGCAAAATTAACCAATACAAAAAGAGCAGCACCAAAGATATGTGAAGAGAAATACAGGCAAAAAAAGCTGGATATGGAAAACATTACAATACAAAAAATAAGACGACTAAGAGGAAAAGTAGAAAAAGAGATTAGTAATGGAGAAGTCAAAACAATAGAAATTGAGGTTATGGAGCACCTGCAAAGAGAAGGATTCAGTGTAGAAAATCCAATACAGAAAGCACCACAACAGGATAAAGCAATGGATACCCAAATTAAGGGGAAACCAGTGGAACAGGAGCAATTCTACGGTTGACATATCAAGATATTTTGGAGCCTTCTACAGGAAACCAGTATAAATGTTCACTTGAAGTTAGACAGCAAGAAAAGGAACAGGAAACTGTGTAAACTCTGATGCAGTCAGTGTTATGGAGTGATAGGCCAGCGAGTTCCCATATGACAGAGCAACAGATGACACAGGATGAAATTGAAGAGAAGGTGCCACAGGAAGATGCTATAGACCTTTCTATAGAATGGCCGCAGGAAATGGAAAATAAGGGATGTGCCCTCAGCTTGGAAGAAAATGGGCTAAGAGAAGAGTTGCTTGATTTAATGGCCATGGACAGATATATCAAGATCAATGAGAGAATTAGACTGCAGAGGTCAATAAAACGCAAAAAGTCAGAAGTCTGATAAAACAAATGAACACAGTAATTAGGACCGTCCATAGAGATCCATGCGATATAACAGAAGTAAACATGATGTATTACTGTGCAGCTAAATTAATACGACAAGAACACAGGGTAGAGAGGGAAAGGAAGCGGAGAAATTGAATGCCATCATGGAAGTATCGAATAGAGAAAACTATAAAGCAATTAAAACAAGAAGTGGCACTGTTAGAATGTTACAGAAGAGGGAATAGATCAACAAAAATACTAAGAAAGATAGATGTGATTAAAGCAATGTGTAGTATTAGAACAGAACAGGATCTATCATGCACTATCACAAATAATAAACTAAAAATGTCAGCAGAGGCAGAAAAACTTAGAAGATACACATATAAATACAAGGGAAAAGTATAAAATAAGCAATTTATTGATGACCCAAAAAAGTTTTATAGAAAATTGGGAAATAAGGTAAAATGAATTGAAAGACCACCAAAAAAGGAGAAAGTAGATACATTTTGGAGAATTATCTATGAAGCCCCTGGAGAACATAACAAAGATGCTAAATGGAGAGAATTAAAAGTAAAAATACAAAGTTTTAAGGTACAGGATATGAACTGGAATGAAGTAACAGCTAGAGAGACAAACAAAGTTAAGAAAAGCCTCTAACTGGAAAACCCCAGGCCCAGATGCAGTACCTAACTTTTGGTTAAAAGTATTAACATCTTGGCACAAGAATTTAGCCATGAGTAAGAACTATTTATATGCGCACCCGAACAGACACCACACTGGCTAACAACAGGCAAAACAATGCTTTTACTTAAGACTGAACCTGCAAGCTAACCTAAAAATTATAGACCAATAATTTGCCTTTCTACGACATATAAACTAAACACGAGAATTGATGCAGACAGAGTTTCTAGTCATTTAGAAGAAAACAAAAGAAACTGAAAATGTGCCTCTAACTTAAATGTAAAGCATACACAGTCAAAATACAAAAACACTTGCAAGATGACATACAAAAACTCCAAACTACTGTCAAAGATGACTTATAAACTCCTTTATTAAACAAGTTAAGTGCTTTTGGCCACTAACAACAATTATGGCCTTCTTCAGAACTACCATCAAACTGACAAACTACTCTTAAATACCCCTCCCTCATTATAAAATACCCTATCAGCAAGCTATATTAAAACACCTAAGAACTTTTAAAATTACTTACACTTATTATAATATGCCTTTCTATACAAAACAACTTTATAATTGACTCCACTATTCAAACCGGGTGTATTATAGGTGCTGAGTAGAATCTACCATTTTAATTCTCTAAATTCCAATTCTCCTTCTTTATCACCAATGAAGTCAAGGGGACCATGGTCAACTACAGAGAACAAAAAATGTTTACAACTGGAACACTCTAGAGTATGTTTGAATAAGGCATTATTATGGTCTCTCTTTTTGATCCCATAATAATGCTCATAAATTCTTCTTCTAGGGGGTCTATTGATTTTTCCTATATAGAAGGAATCGCATCCCGAGCATTTAGCCAAATACACTACAAACACTGAACTACATGTAAATCTCCCTGGTACTGTCAAGATTTTTTCGTAGGTGCATACTTCTACATAAGGGCCCTCGGCTATGTATCTGCATACATCGCAGATCAAACATTTGTACATGCCATCTGCACCATGGCTATTACCCTTCAATGCTCCCTCAATAATTTCCTTAAAATTCTTAGTATTTTTATTGACAAATGTGGGCTTATCCCCCACCAATGCCTTAACATCTTTGTTTGCTACCAAAATCCTCCAGTTATTACTAATAACTCCTTTGATGGCTTTACTGTCTACTGTAAAAACTAAAGGCATACCAACTTGCATTCTCTAGCCTCCTTGTATGTCTCTTACCCCCTCAACTTCTGCCTCTTGACTATCGACTTCCAATAATTTTCTAACTACCCTAGCAGGATATCCTCTATTCTTAAAGCTTAGATGTAATTCTTTCACCAAATTATCCATCATTTTGACATCACTTGTTAACCTTTTTAGCTTTAATAACTGCCCTTTAACAAAAACATATGTGGGGTGCATACTGGAATAATGAAGTAAACGATTACTTGCTGAATTTTTGTAGCTGATTACTGAACCTAATTTGTTGTCCCCTTCTTCCTTAAAATATAGGTTAATAGGTTGGTACTAGGCTATCGGCTCTAGTGCCTATACAAGCCTAGCCATAACAATTCCCTGGCTATTTCTTCCCACATTATTTACTTCCCTGGACCCCTGTCTAGCAGGGTGACTGATGTGATCCCCAGGGTGAATTTTCTTTCTCCGATCCAATTGTCAAGGTTCCTTTTGAAGACAGCCAAAGAGGTGCTCTGCTTGATATGTATGGGCAGTCTATTCCAGAGTCTGGGGAGTCTCTGGGTCAGGAACCTATCCCTCCAGCATGTTTTGTTTATTGTGATGACAAGGTTTAGATACCTGGAGCGTGTGGCTCTCAGGGATGGGGATTACTTTAAGTGCAGAATGTCCAACAGCTCTGGGTTTGACATGGCCTTGTATGTTAAGCAGAGATCGCCTCTGAGTAGACGATATGCCACAGAGTATAGCTGGAGTTTTTTTAAGGTGGTCAGCATAGGGCATCTGCTTTAGGCCTGTGATTCTTTTAGTAAGGTATTTCTCTGGCCTTTCCAGTTGTTGCAGATGTCTTGAGAGGTACATATCAAACGGGGCATTGTATTCTATAATGGATCTAATGAGGGATGAGTACAGTGAGACAATGACCTCCTTTTTTCTGGATGAAAAGCCCTTAGTGATGAGGTGTGTCACAGAGAAGGATTTCCTGACTGTTGTGGTAATGTGGTTATCGAAGGTGAAACCACTGTCCACCTGTGTCCTTATGTCTCTTATCACACTTTCAGTGTTTAGTCTACTGCCACCTATGTGGTAATTCACAGGTACATGCTTTTTCCCAAAGGGGATAACTATACATTTCTTCGCATTGAGCTTGAGCCCATGGCTCTGGCACCAAGCATCTGTTTCTGTAATGCCCTTTTGTAGAGTATCCACATAATTTGGGGATTCAATGATGGCTCCAAGTTTGCAGTCATCTGCAAACTTTGTTAGCCAGAGTCCCTTAGTGTTGGTCTGTACTTCAGAGAAGTAGATGCCAAACAAGAGTGGTCCCAGGACTGAACCCTGAGGTACTCCACTTGTTACTTGTCTGGAGCTGGATTTGGAGTCGGATACTTTTACAGTCTGGGTTCTGTCAGTAAGCCAGTTGTCAACCCATTGAGTGACGTAGGGATTAATGCCCAGCTTAGTAAGTCTATCTATGATTCCAGAGTGTGGGATGGTGTTAAAGGCCTTGGCGAGATCCAGATAGGCTGTGTGGACTGCCTTACCCTTGTCCACAGCTCTGCAGACTGATTCAAAGAGGTCAATCAGTTTCAGGAGACAAGATCGGCCCTTCACAAACCCAAACTGGGTGGGGTCCAGTGTTTGAAGGTTGCCAATGTCTTTGTTTATAAGTTCCATGATAATACATTCCATGGCCTTGAAGATCAGGTTCGTCAGAATGATGGGGTGGTAGTTCCCAGGATCCAAGGTGGATTCCCCCTTGTGGTGTGGGATAACTGTAGCTGTGTGCCATTCAGTGGGCATGAAGCCTGAGGTGAGGCTATGATTAAACATGACACTTAGGTGAGGTGCCAGTTCATTTTGTAGTTCATGTAATACACAGCCCGGATGTCATCTGGTCCCATGGATGCTGTATTCTTAGCTTTGGAGAGTGCGATTTTTACCTGTGTGGCCATGAGTACTGGAGTTTGGCAATCTTCTGGTATTGAGATGGGCCTTTTTCGGGGTGAGAAGGGGGTGAAGTTGGCACTGAATTTCTCTGCCAGGATATTGGCAATATCCCTGGGATCAATATATTTAATGCCATTCTGTTGTAGCTCAGAGCAGATCTGAGCATTGCCATTTAGATTCCTGACATAGTTATAGAATGCCTTGTGGTCGTCTTTGGAATCCTTGGCAATTTTATTTTCATAACTAGCTTTGGAGAATTTTATGAGGGATCTCAGCTTCTTACTGAGGCTGATAAGGGAGTTTTTTGAATCCTGGGATTTTCCTCTTTTCTGCAACAGTTTCTTCCTTTTTTTGTAAAGTTTGTTTATGGCAGGGGACCACCAGATTGACTTCCTGTTTTTGGAGGAGAGCATCTTGGTTTTATATGGGATGGCACAATTCATGCATGAGTGGATGTGCTTGTACAGTGCCTTAGTGTAGGATTCAGCAGTCGAATTTTCAGTTTCCGTCTACATGGGTGTCATGAAGTTTGTCCCTTCTGACTTGAGTAGCATGAAGTTGGCTTTGGAGAAGTTTTTTATGGTGGTTTCCTTACTGGGGGGGGTGGGTTGGGGGTGGGATGTGGATGTTAAGGGTGATTAGCTTATGGTCAGACCTGACCAACGAGGGGGTGACCATAGGTGTGGAGCATCGATTTCCCATGTTGGTAATGATCAGGTCTAGGATATTGGAGCCCCTGGTGGGACTATGGATTAGTTGATCCAGGGCGTTGGAATTTATGAATTCCAAGAACCGTTGGGAAAAGGTGTTGGTACATGAGTAGTTTTCCCACTTAATGCCAGGGTAGTTGAAATCACCCAGTATTAGGGTGTTTGGTTGTATCTTAATATTTTCCAGTATGTTTAGAAAGGTGTAGTGAGAATCTTGCGGCATGATGGGGGATCTGTAGCAAGCTCCAATTTGGATTGCAGTCTTATCTAGTGTTAGTTGCACCTGGAGAATTTCAGACGCACTCTGTTGGGCAAATAGCCTGGTGGTGTGAATATTCTTGGTGAATACGGACACTCCTCCACCTTTAGTGTTTCGATCCTGGTTTGGTGGCCAAAAAGTGTGGTAAAAGTTGTAGCCTGGTATTGCAGGGGTTCTCTCTGGAGCCTTGAACCAGGTCTCAGGTACTGCATAGATATCGATACTCTCCATTTTTAGGAGTGCCTCGAGAGAGTGCATTTTTAGGTTTGGACTTCTAGCATTGAGTAACATTACCTTCAGAATTTGCATGCTTGTGCCTGTTACAGTTGCGGTTTTGTCCTTTGAACTTTGCCTAAAAAAGGCACTATAGAGGTGGCAAGAGCCTTAGTCAGTAACCTGAATCACAGGGACGACAGGTACAGACCCATCTCTGACAAAGCATCGTGGTCTGTCGATCATGTCGTCCCAGGCAGACAGATACTGGATCCCCTTTGAATGACACCAGAAGCTTAGCCAATTGTTGAAGTTTTTTCCTTATATTGTTGTATCATTCTGGTTGAAGGCAGGATGCTACTCAGGGTTAGGGTCATATCTGCCTGGGCCACATGATCCTAGAGCTCTTCCATGTCTCTTTTCATGTAGTCCAGGGAGGTACATCTCAAGTCATTCACTCCAACATGGACAATGACAGAGTCATATTTGTACTTGTTGTGGAGTGACTTGAGTGCATGTGTTATGTGGCAGATCCTGGCACCTGACAGGCAGCTAACTATAATTTTCTCCTTATTCAGCCTGGTGAGTGGGACATCAGTGTGCCTGACTATAGAGTCACCTATGACCAAAGGGTTAGGTACGTTGTCTTGCCTTAGGGGCTTTTGCTGGCTGGCATACTGATGTTGTTAGCTATGTGACACTTTGGTTGTGATTGGTGTTTATTTGCATTTCAGCATCAAAGGTCCTTGTAGCTTGGGCAGGTTACAATTTAGGGCCTCCACATATGTGGATTTAATGTTGCTATGTGTAGATGTTGGTGGTGTGGGTTTAGAAGGGCTATGTGTTGCTTGAGGTGTATTGCGGGTGTTAACCTTCTCCTATTGACTGTCTAGCACAATCTTGGGTGGAGAGAGCTTTGCTTCCAGTTTGGCTATGTAAGTGCATCTCTCACAGGTTGTAGTGTTGGGTGGTAGGAGGAGAGGATTGTTTGTGTACATGAGGCAATTGCTGCATTGTCCCAATATGCCCAGATTCACCAGATGGACTGGAGAAATCAACAGAAGCTGACCCTTGGACATGCCTGGTTTGGTGCTTTTTTTGTAAAGTACAGGAGCTGTTTTCCCTTGCCTTAGCAAGGTACTTTTCAATTATAGGCTATTTAGTGCCTACAGTTAATTTCTCCTTATTAACAAGGAGGGTTGAGTGCTTGTATCAGTTTAAGGCTTCCCAGCGCTTTCCAGTAGGTATTAGAACAAGTGCTAGTCACTGGGATGCTTAAAGGTAAGATGAAAAAAAAATTGTTTACCCTAAACACTGCAGTGTGCACTAGATAAGTTAGATGTGAAAGTAGGTAACTTAAGTTTTACCTGTCTAAAAAGTTAAGTTTTAGTGGACAGTCACTATTTTTAAAACAAGATAGATTGAAAGAGGGTGGTCACTTTTGTATTCTGGTACTATGGAATACAGTAGGATGGCCAATAAATTTAAATAGTTAAAGGGGAGAGATTTCACAAAATTATAATTTTGTGCTTACTCACACAAGCCAGTGAAAGCAGAGAGGAAATAAGATATATGGTCAAATTAACACAACAGACAGACAACTAGAAAGACAGTGGTATCTAAATCCAAATAACTTATATTGATGGCTGCACCAGTGGTGGATTTGGTAGAAGTGGCAGAGACTTTTGCAGTTCCGGAGAGAGTGCCGAGGGTTCATCTCAATAAGGACTGGCTTTTTAAAGATTTAGAGGCTTCATTGTGTAAACACAAGCATTTACAATGGGACATTGCATACTTCAAGTTTTGTGTTGAAGTCAAGCAAGTACCAAAAGGTTTACAAGTTTATAATAAACCCAATGGTATTTTTGTTATATCCATCCTTAACAAATGGGATAAGATTTGAAAAGACACCGGGCTAGCTTTTGTGATTCTTCTTAAGGAACACCAAGAAGAGGAAGAAATTAAATGAAATAAATGGATAGAAGGTTGGCTTGACAAGCGTACTTTAACAGCTATACCTCAATAAATTCAGATATTCTTGAGTTGAATGCAGCAAAAGGTGGCAAATTGGGTTCTTTTTTAAAAGTAAAGAAAGAGAAGAAAATAGCCAGAGATCATGCCATTTACAATGTGAGATCTGCAAGTAGGACCTTAACAGTAAGGGAGGAAGTGGAGGGCAGTCCCCGAGTAAACACATTGGCTAGTTTAGCCAGTGGGCAAGTTAGAGAGGAAAGAAAGGGTCGTGATGGAGGGAACGAGCAACACAGTACAAGCAGGCATTTTTTATCCCTGAGGCGGTCCAAAAGGATAGAGGAGCAGAGATACATGCAGAGTCAGCAGCAGATGGATGGAAACAGACAAACAAGGCAGATACCCGAGCGGAGAGAAAGGAACAGTTGTGCAGACAGAACTTTGGCAGCGGTGGTGGAAACTTTGAATCAAGCCGGTTTTTATCCCTTATTTCAGCAAGGGAAAAATCAGCAGAAGAGCAGGAAGTGTGTCAAACTGACTGCTGACTGAGCAAGAGAAAAAAGTCCTTAGTAGAGGATTTTCCTTTATTCCTTCGGGAAGGTTGCATATAGTGTAGACTATCATTGATTTAAAAGACTTCACATGCAAGCTCAATTTGAGACTATTGTATGGGCAAGAGTATAATTATGCAAAGAGTGACTTTACAGTGCCCAGTGTGTTCAATCCACACTTAAATTCAACCATTAAAGTGACTGAAGAAATTTGTGAGGTTGAAATAAGGGACATATTGAAGCATAAAAGCCAAGGAGTCTTATAATTTTAAGGAAATTATGGAGGGGGCATCGAAAGGTAATAGCCATGGTGCAAATGGCATGTACAAATGTTTGAAGTGCAATGTATGCAGATATATAGCCAAGGGCCCTTATGTAGAAGTATGCACCCACGAAAAAGCTTGACAGTACCAGGGAGATTTACATGTAGTTCAGTGTTTGTGGTGTATTTGGCTAAATGCTCGGGATGCGATTCCTTCTATATAGGAAAAACCAATAGACCCCTTAGAAGAAGAATTTATGAGTATTATTATGAGATCAAAAAGAGAAACCATAATATTGCCATATTCAAACATACTCTAGAGTGTTCCAATTGTAAACATTTTTTGTTCTCTGTAGTTGACCATGATCCCCTTGACTTCAATGGTGATAAAGAAGGGGAATTGCAATTTAGAGAATTAAAATGGCAGATTCGGCTCAACGCTTATAATAAACCTGGTTTGAACAGTGGAGTCAACTATAAAGTTCTTTTGTATAGAAAAGCATATTATAATAAGTGTTAAGGAATTTTAAAAGTTCTTAGGTGTTTTAATATAGCTTGCTGATTGGGTATTTTATAATGAGGGAGGGGTATTTAAGAGTAGTTTGTCAGTTTGATGGTAGTTCTGAAGAAGGCAATAATTGTTGTTAGTGGCCAAAAGCACTTAACTTGTTTAATAAAGGAGTTTATAAATCATCTTTGACAGTAGTTTGCAGTTTTTGTATGTTATCTTGCAAGCGTTTTGGGATTTTGACCGTTTAGAAGAAAACTCAATTATGGCAGTAGAACAAAAGGGCAATAAAAGAAAGTCATATGCAGCAAAGAATCATTTGTTGTTAAAGTTATAGTGGAGAATTGCAAAAAGGGGAAGAATTTAAGTATGACATGGACTGACCACAAAAAGCATTTGATAGTATCCCAGAATCATGAATAAAAGAGTGCTTAAAAATGGATAAGATACACCCTACACTGACTGACTACATTACAGTGACAATCAAACAATGGCAGACCACTTTGCAATTAAGCGATGATAAAGGACAGATTATTATCCCAGGGATAAAAATTCAAAGGGGGATATTCCAGGGTGACTCTGTCACCATTGCTATTCTGCCTTGCCATTAACCCATTAAGCTGTTTACTTAACAGGTTAGGCCATTGCTACAATATGGCTACTAGAAAACAACAGTCTAATGACTTATCTTCTCTTTGTCAATGATTTAAAACTGTATAGCTCATCAGATGAGGAACTAAAAGCACAGATGCAGGTTGTCAACATTTTTTCAGATGATATTTGAATGTCATTTGGTCTTGATAAATGTGCAAAAGCAACCTTTAAAGCAGGAAAACTGCAGTACCAGGAAATCATCAGTTTGGGACAAGAATGTGATATAAAAGAACTTGAGCAAGAGGGAGTGTATAAATACTTTGGAACTGATGAAGGATCAGCAATAAAACACGAAGAAATGCAAATAAACCTCAGTAAGAAACACTGTAGAAGACTTAAATTAATCCTGAGAACAGCGTTGAGATCTAAGAACAAGATCCAAGGTATGAATCAATTTGCTCTTCCTGTCCTAACTTACAGTTTTAGAGTGATTGACTGGCCCCAAATAGTGTTGGATATATTAGATATTAAAACAAGAAGGATGCTTCATGGTCACCAAATGATTTATAAAAATCAGTACATACCAAGATTATATATTCCCCATTCCGAAGGAATGCTGGGCCTCTTTGAGATTGATTACATGTATAGACAATATGTTCGGGGTCAGTGGAACTAACAATGAATTATGTAGTATGGGAAATGTAAAAATGTCAAAAAAATGTTAGAAAATGTGAAATGTTGAAATGTTACACATTTGAATATTTAAGTATTTAAATATTTAATTGTTTAATTGATTAATTAGTTATCATTAAGCTGATATATAAATATGTCTGCTTCTGTGAATAAAGTATTCGGTGAGAAGGCAAAAGCCGAGGTACCAGAAACAGTAAAGGATTATTTTTTGCAGTCTTTGCTGTTTTCCGTGTCTTTGTGCATTTGGAATTTTGGATTTGCAGCTTTAGCTGAAGTGTGTCGTTTAGGTTTTTTAAAACCCAGTTGGAAACATTCACATACCTTGTAGATGGTTGTGACACACTAATGGCAGAAGGACTGTATATGGAAAGGCATAATAATGTTGTGAGACTGTTGCACTAGGGATTGTGCAAACATTATCGTATCGAAGTGGCTGAAAAACACTGGAAACATGAGCCACAAAGCATCACACTAAATGAAGTTTATATTACATGAGCCACCCATTCCCAACAATTCAAAAGATAGATGCTAGAAAATCAAATATAGTGGTCCAAGAAAAGAAGACAAAAGTAGCATTGATCATTGAAATCACCACACCCTGTGACTACAGTGCCTTGCGTACAGAGAGAGACATAAAGTCATAAAATACCAGGATCTGCAGGTGGAAACAAGAGCAAAGTGGAAGAAAGATACCCAGACAGTTTCAACAGTAGTAGGAGCAACGGGTCTTATAAAAAAGAATCTACAATCATATTTAGATATGTCACCAATCAATGTAACCCAGTACGAATTGCAGGAGGAGTCATTACTGGGCACATTGCGGGTGCTGCGAAGATCACCTTTAGCTGACATCAAAGATTGAAACAATATTAATTTCATGAACTTTAATTTACTTTGCCTTAGGAATGGGGTCCATTCCTGTCATGGTATTAAAAACCTAAAAGATTTGGAGAAATTAGGAAAAAGAGAGAGCGAGACCTTATTAACAAAGATACAGGACATTTCCAAATGCTTGACCCGACCCAGTTTGTTTTTGTCAAGGCGAGAGTATCCCTGTTAAAATTAGTGGAGTTCTTCGAGACGGTCAACAAAGGGCTAGATGAGGGTAAATCTGTGCAAATGTCCTACCTAGACATAGCCAAGACACTTGACACAACCCCCCACTCAGGCATCATTCATAAACTCACCCAGTTGGGTATCAACCCATATATCGTCAGGAGAGCTGCAAACTGCCTCACTGATACTACTCATACTGTCAAAATAAGGGACTCCACCTCCTCCAGCACACCCATAACCAGTGGCGTTTCACAGTGTTTCACAGAGATCAGTTCTTGGACCCCCTACTGTTTGGAATCTACTTCTCCGAAGTACAGGCAAAAACTAAAGCACTGTGGTTGACAAAGTTTGCTGATGACTGTAAACTTAGAGTGATCATTGAAACCCCTACCGATGTCAACATCCTGCAAGAAGGTCTCAACTCCAATGCCCTAGACCAGTTGGTTGACATGTTGTAGTCTAAAACTTAATACAAAACAAAACATCATCATCCCCTTTGGCAAGGGTGATGTTTCTGCAAACTACCACATCAATAGCAATACCCTAAGCACACAGTCAGTGTGATAGATCTGGGCACACAGGTTGACACTGACCTTACCTTCAATTACCATGTCTCCACAGTGATATGAAGGGCATTTTATATTGCTCATTTCACAAGTCGGGACATTGCCTCCAGAACAAAAAGAGGTTATAACCCCCGCTGTACTTTTCCCTCTTCAGGTCAATAATAGAGTGCAATGCTCCCTTTGGTAAATGATTCCAAAGACCTGCAGCAATTGGAGAGACCACAAAGGTTCCTTAGAAAGAAAATTCAGAGTCTTCAAGATGTCTTATGTGGACAGACTGAAATCATTGTCACTTTACTCTGTGTCATACAGACTATTCAGAAGCAACCTGTGCCATGCATATAGAGCAATTTCTGACCCAGCTTTAATGGAAATGCTACACATTCATAAGTCAAATGGCACATGGGACACACCTTAACCTGGTATGTGACATCAACAGAACTTGCTGAAGAGACAGATTTGTCTCACAGAGCTTAACCCACCTTTGGAAGAAGCTTCCTATTCATGTTAAACAAAGCCTCTCATTGGCCCTATTTAAGCGTAATTTGGATGATAAGCTGGGTAACTGGAAATTCATCCTGGGGGTTCCATGTGTGTCCCTCTTAGAAAAGGGAATATGTGGTGATTTTAGTGTCTCCTTGAACCAGCTACCCTTGGGAACATGGCTTGAAATTGGCTAGGCATGTAAGGGCCCTGGGACCATTAGCCTAGTAACCTCCTATGATCCAATGATCCTATGAGGCTAAAACATTCAGGGTCATTATTTACAAAGTAAGAGAAAAGACTCTAGGGAATGCAAAAATGTATAGTTGCACAAAGCCTACTTACCTGCAACAGTAGATGTGCAAATTCCTCATTGCCTCAATGGCGTTTTGGGTATCTGCCAAGATAATCCAGTACTAGCAAGCTTTCAAAAGCTCAGACTCCCCTCCCTCTCTCTTTCTGTGACAGCTGACTGGATTAGCATATTCTGAAAGAGAAACTTTCAGCTGTGACAAGAAGCAACTGTTCAGGCATTTTCACTTCCACAAAGTAAAGGGAAGTACCTGATGCCAGAATCATCTAGCAAGACTAAATTCACCTCCAATCACAATAGCATATAAAAACAAACCCAACAATAACAGAATTAAAGAGGTTGAAACCCACCTCAACTATTCACAGTCTGGAGGATGGCAGGTAAGTGCTGCATTTCCAGAACTGTTCCCTTACAGATAAAGTAGGACTTATGCAACTGTACTATGTCCATCATTCCTACTGTCTCAGTGGTATTTTGGGTAGATTATCAAATCTTACCCTACCTGAGAGGTGAAAAGATAAGGATTCAAGTGCCCCCTGGGAATGGTCCTAGCAAAGATGGAAAATGAATCCAATTTATGAAGCTATCAACAGAGAAAAAGGATGCTGCCTCCTCTAGAATGCTTCTGAAGTCCACCCCTATCCAAAATGCTATCAAAGAGAATAAGAACTAGTCGAATTAGCCCTATCACAGCCTGGAAGAGATTTACTATGGTGGGAGTGACAGAAAACAATAGCCGAGAACAACTATCATGCAATCGTTTGCTTAGAGACAGGTTGACCTTTTATAGCCCCATTACAGAGGACAAACAGATGTCCAGCATTTTAATTTGCTTTGCTCTGTCAAGGTGGTACTTGAGCTGTTTATGTGCAATCAAGGTATGTAGAATCTTTTCTCCTTAGTTTTTTGGATCAGGACAGAAAACTGGGAGATTGGTGGCTTGATTCCAGGTAAATTCAAGAACAACGTTAGGCATGAATGATGGATTAATAAGTAAAACAACCCTGTCCTTGTGAAAAATAAGATAGGGTTGGCCCACCATGAGACCTTGCAGGACGGGGACTCACCTTATAGATGTCAGAGCAATGAGTAAAACAGTCTTCCAAGTAATGAACCATAAATCATCATAAAAGGCAGATTCAAAATGAGTTAAGGCAAGAACAAAGCTAAGATCCGATGGAGGAAGAGTTTCTTTCAATAAGGTTTCACATGCAAATGCAACACTCCTTTCATAAACAATTTCACCACAAATAGAGGCAAAAAAGAGGGGGATCCATGGACAAACAAGCTGACATGACTGCAAGAAACACTTTGATAGAAGCTAATGACAAACCATCTCCAAGTAGTTCTCTTAAATATTTTAAAACCCTTTATGTGATCTCTATTTTTGGCTAACCACCACCTGGAAAACCTCTTCCACTTAGTTTCAAATGTAAAATTTTCTTATTGTAGGTTTTCTTGTCTCCTTAAATACCTGATGGACATCCTCATGGAACAAGTGCCTTAATGTTATCAAAATAGACTCATCCAGGATGTCATTTGCCATTCCTCCAAGTTCAGGTGGACAATTGGCCCTTGTTGTGTGAGCAGAATGTGTCTGTAAAGAAGCTTGTGATAATTACCCTTTTAATGGTCAATTCCATTAAAAAGAATTAATGCTGTCTGGACCAAAAAAGATTTCATCAGTGATCTTTGGGATTTTTTTATATATTTATATGTACCTTGTGAAGCACTGGAAGGATGGAAATGCATACAGGAACATTCCAAAATATGGGAATGGTACATTATCTGTTTTTTAAGTGTGGCTTCAAGGATGTCTTGAATGGAAATTAACAGATATGCTTGTAGTATTCCCCACATCTTGATCAAGTCCTGGAAAACCTCTATGTGGAGCTTCCAGAGCTGTCCATGATCTCCTTGGTCTGTCTGCCACTGTGTTCTGCTTTGACAGAATAGAATGTACAAGGCCTGAGTGTTAGAGAACGCTTTACAGCCAGCTCTCAGGCCTTCATTGATAACTGGCAAAAAGGGCATGATCTTGAACCCCCTTGCTTTTTCAAGTACCACTTCACGGTAGTGTTATCTGTGAGCACTAGAAAAGGACCCAGGGTCCACTAGTGGTAAACAACTTCTAAGGCATGCATCTTGGTGTGTCCTGAGGACCTCACAATTCTTGCACTTGAACTCCCATAGACTCTGCTGTCCTCGCTAAATCTGAAGAGTCTATCTGGATAGAATGGATTGGGTCTGAAAAGAAAAAGGGAGTCCCAGATTCAGATACAATTTATTTCTCTACCATGGTGATTCCTGTTTCCTAAATCCCAGAACTAGTACTTGGAAATCCAAGGGTTGAAGGTGCTGGGCCCAACAATTCTTGAAGTAACTTTGATTTGTTCTTATGTATAGGCTAGTTAGTGGCATCATGAGGATTATTCATGCCATGAGGCCTAGCATTTTGGGTTATTCTTGTAAAGGCCACATCTAGAAAAGAGAAATCCAAGAAAATGCTCTTACAAGTCAGAACCTTACCTTCTGGCAGGAAAGCTATCCTTCTCACTGTGTCTATCAACACACTAGGAAAACAATTAACTGAGAAGGTGAGCGGAAGGACTTTTAAGGTTCAATTTGAAGTCTAAGAGGGAAAGGAGGGACACAACCTTGCCCAAATTCTCCAAACATCTGGATACAGAATCTATGCATATCATCAAGTTATCTACATAAGGAACAATGTAGACACCTAGGGTTCTGCAATAGGCAATCGCTAGGCCAAATACTTTGTAAACACTCAAGGTACAGTAGACAGTCCAAAGGGTAATGCACAAAACTGATAATGTAAGGTGCACACAGGAAATCAAAAACTCTATCTGAAATTAGGAACAATAGGAATATGATAAGTGTCATTGAGATCTAGAGTCATCATGAAACAGTGGTCTGGAAGCAATGTTAATTGAGCATTTTGAATTGTAAAACTTTTGCAAAGGTGTTTGGAAAGGACAAATTCAGGATGGATCTTCAGGAGTGCTCATTTTCTGATACCAAAGAAAATTCAGGAGTAGAATCCTTTGCCTTTGTGTATTGCACGCTCTAGTTCTCTGATCCCTGCTTCTACCATGTCATGGAGTACTGGAGGTAACAGCTCTGCCTGGTCTTGTAGGTGTGACTGAATTCCCCAGAAAAGGGGGGGGGGTTCCATCCATTGTGAAGCATATCCTCTCTGAATTATTCTCAGAACCCATTTATCTGAGATTATTTGCAGCCATGCTACAGGGTACAGAAACAGCCTGGAGGAAGGAAGAAGGAAGGGTGATGGGGTGCTCTGTGACTCAGCATACAGCCTCCTTTCCAAGGGGTTGATTCCTTTTTTGACAGGAACCCCCATTGTTTAGTTCTGTCTGGCTGAGATTTTTGCTTGTGCACCTTGAAGGAAGATGCATTGTTTGGGAAGAATGTGGGTAAAAGAGCCATCTTAGGTAACCCATGTATGAATTTGCCTCTGTTATTCCATTGTTTGAGAATCATTGTAGCAGAGTGCCCAAATATCAATTCAGAACATAAAGGTGCATTCAGAATTTCGGCTTTTAAATCATCAGAGAAGTCCTGATTACGTAACCAAACATGCCATCTTAACATAGGAGAAGCAGAAGCATTTCTTGAAACTCTGTCTACACATTCAATCACTCCTTTCAAAGCATGCTTCAAAACCTGAGTCAAATTAGAAATCAGTTTTATTCATATAAGGCTTTTGATCTTCAGGTAAGGATGCAGCAAAATCATCCAAACTGTATGCACACTGTAAAATAAATTTCCACATATAGCCTTAATAATTTAATATTCTAATGGCTAGGTTTCTAGGAAGGGGCATCTTTTCACTTTGAAGATTGAAATATTTTCCCTCCTTATCATGGGACACTGGATTAGATAAAGACAATGACTTTTTATTTCAGCAGGTAGCTGAGGAGACTGCAGCTGGCTCAGCAGTCAAATGAAAAAAGAGACCAGTCATATCCAAGGAGACCCTATACTTTCTCTGAGCCTTTCTAGAGACTGCTGGAATACATGCTGGTGTCCTACAGGAAGCTTTATAGACATATTTCAAGTCCAGTAAGATGGGGGGTAGCCACAGAATTGGCCATCTCATCCTCTTTAGGACACATACACCGCCTAACTCTGGGGTAGTTTCAGACTGTTCTTAAGCAAAAACATAACTAAATTGAGCAATCATCTGGGTGGTGCAGCAGTTAACATTGTCATCTCACAGCAATAGGTTCTCCAGTACAATTCTTGTCTGGTTTGCCTTCTGTGCAAAGTCTGCAGATCCTCCCTGTGTTTGCATGGGTTTCCTCTGAAAGTTCCAGTTTCCTCCCACATTCCAAAGACATGCATCTGGAGCATTTCTCTCTTGGCCTCCACTGAAAATGGGCTCTGTCCTAGTTTTACTTTCCTAGCCAACAAATGTTAACTAACAGTGAATGAATGAATGAATGAATGAATAAATAAATAAAAGTGAACAATTGCTTGGGCAGGTTCACTTTCTGTAAAATCAGAAAGACTTGACTCAGTGTCAGCTAGGAAACTCACCATACTCCTTAAGAAATTCCTCATCATTTTTCGAAAGAGCAGAAAAACCCTCTAGCCAAAGTAGCACTAGAACCATATATGGGTAAAAAAAAAAACACCAAAATCAGCTGTCTGCAGAACCCTCTTTACCAAGGAGCTTTCATCAGCAGCTTTAAAAACAGCTATCATTTGATTATCAGTTGTATGATGAAACTTCTGTTTTTTTTTTTTTTTTTTTTTTGTTTTTTTTTTTTCTTTTGCACTTCACTACTAGATAAAATATCTGGGGACAGAGTATTGTGTCTGGCAAGGGATCTCTTACCCCAGACTATTCTTGCACCTAGGGGGTTTGGTTCTCTCACACCTGCATCAGGTAATCAAACAGCCCTGGAGGATGCGTTTTAAACACCCATTCCATAGTGGCCAACAAAGCTACAATACAGGGGGACAGGGAAAAAGTAAATGGTTTGCAAGCCAAGCAGAGGCACACACAAAATCATTAACCATAGTCTAAGGCATTTATTTATTTATCTATTCATTCATTCTTTTTAGGTGTTACTGGATTTAATTGCAGGGGGTACCATAGTTGGGATCCTTCAAGTCAATAGCCAGAATAATAAACTTTACTGGATAGTGTATTGCAATAAGAATTTTAGGTATTTATTCAAAACAACCAAGCTCTGCCAAACTGTGCTATTATCACAAAAATGTTTTAAAATTTGTTCAGAGTTCTTTTACAACAGACAGAAGTTAAAACAAATCCAGTACAGAAAGTCCAAACACCAAAGCAACCAATGTGCCAAACCAGTATTAAATGTTACATCCACACACTTTAATGTGATATACTACCATAAAATAATGTTTACAAGCAATTTAAACCATGTTTTATCATCAGAGAGAGTACAATCTCCACAGCGATTTTAAAAAATGTATTTTGAAGAAAAAATCACACTTCGATGTTAAAAACACACAGACCAGAGTCCTACATATAGTAAATAATGTATAAATGTTGAAATAAAAGTTCTGCAATATTATCCTGTCATAAGATGAAAATAAAGCAGAACAACACAGTACAGACAAACCTCTAGTGTCTAACAGTGCAAATACACACTGAAGTACTAAAAGTTTCTTCAGAAACAGAAGAAAAATCTGTCAGATACAGAAACCAAATAAACACTGCCAGAAGCAGAAATTCTGACAACAATGACAGAAATAAAATATTAAACTAAATGGTTAAAATAAATATTTTTAAAATAAACATAAAAAAGAAATAGAATATAGTAAATGTAATACCACCGTGAGAGGAAAAGTGCCCCAAACAGGGCTTATCTAAGCAGTAATTTGGAAGAATCAGCAATAGATCTTGTTAAAGGTTACAGGACTTTCTTTGAATGGCAGAAAAAGACTAAACATTAACTTCCTGTCACAGCTAAAGGCTTCCCTCTCAAGATATGTTCAGTCAACCAGCTGTCAAAAGAAGAGAGAGTAAGGGGAACTTGAGCTTTAGAAAGACTATAAATACTGGGTTACCTTGGCTGATATCCCAAAACACAAGGGAGTCAGTTGGATTGATAAACATCAGTTTTGAGCTTATAGACTATCCCTTCACATACTCAACATCATAGTATTTGAGAAGTATGGGAAATGGGCAGCCACCTGTTTCTTCAAGAAAAATGCCAAAAACCCTTGTATAATCTGACTTTATTTAATGTTTCATCCCACTATGTAACATGCAGGCTGTATTTCATAGATTTATCTGCGGTCAACAACTGGAAAGAAGGAAATAAATACGCATATAAATACTGCTATTTATCAGACAACCAGTCACCTTTCTCAGAGTGACCCAAGTACTCCTAGAACAGAATGGAAACAGAACGCAAACCATTAGGAGAACAATCTGCAGAGCTTCTCTAAGAATATGCATTGTTGACTTCCCTGGCAGGTAAAACACAATATAATGTTTTGCTTTGAGCTAGATTAAACTGAAATATTTCATGAACATCTCTAAATATTGTGCATGTTGTCAGTATTTAGAGATGTGAAAACAGTTATTATTCTGCGAGGTTCAGCCATATGAGCTGAACAGTTTAGTGTAGTTTGTGAGACTTCAATATAATGTCATCCTAGTGGTATTGTCACGTGGGAGAGGCCTTGCCAATCTTGAATATCTATGCTATTCTCCATCTATAGCAAACTTGTTTAAGAGAATGATCTGCAATATATGTATAACTGATATGACTAAGACGCATCTTAGTATGATGAGGGGCATATGCTCATTCACTATGCAAAATGTTAGTTATAGCATATGCACTTCTTAATGCATATACAGGTATTGTAGTATTTGTGCACTGCATAAAATATATCTTTAAAACATGGTATGGAGTTTTTAGGAATGCTTTTGCTGTAATTCTGTTTAGCAAGACACTTTTTAATTTTAGCTTTAAATGGGGCTATATCAAAACTATGGAATATACTCTCTGAAATAAAAAGAATATGGACAGAGCACTTTTGTGCAGGAAACAAGTATTCTAGTACTGATACTAAATGATCCTCTCTCTCTTTTGCATTCTTTAGTCCTTTCTAACAGACGTAAAAAATTGTGAATTCTGTTATCCCTTCCTGTAGTCATGCATCATTCCTGTCTATAACACTAGTAAGGCC
Organism: Protopterus annectens; assembly: GCF_019279795.1. Taxonomy (NCBI): domain Eukaryota; kingdom Metazoa; phylum Chordata; order Ceratodontiformes; family Protopteridae; genus Protopterus; species Protopterus annectens. The sequence continues at coordinate 551,796,337 of NC_056747.1, read as the reverse complement.
AACACCACACACACACACACACACACACACACACACACACACACACACACACACACACACACACACACACACACACAACAACAGGCAGAGACATATGTATGCGTACATGTAGGTTGTCAGGTTTGTAAAAAAACGAACAGTGCACAAACTATACGGTCCTCGGCCACTACATTTCCCATTGCTTGCTCCCACACTCTAACAGGGCATGAGAACACAGCCCAGCTGCAGATCCCATCTAATCATCTAGCTTTATTTTAAAGAGGAGGTGGTAGCTACTCTGTTATGGAATGAGAGGAAATTCCATAAGTAAGGGACCCTTTGTGAGAGTAATCTGTCTGACCAAAACATTATTAATAATATGCTGTAGATTGAGGTTCTTAGAGTGGTTACTGGTTTTATTATGGGTTTTCCAACTATGTAAGTGTATCAGCATGATTGGGTCATTTATAGCCTTGTAGGATGGGAGGTACGATATCCACTGGGGGTGGAAGACAAACACAAGAGTACTGCTAAATGACACAAGGAAAAATTTGTAAATATGACTTGGAGTCACTTAAATAATTAACAGAGAAACAGATCCATCATTGCGATGGGGTTTCTGAACAATAATTATAAATGTCTGAAGTACTGACAGTGTAATCATCCATGATTTACAAGTGGCAGGGAAAAAATAAGAAGACACAATGGCAATGTTATGCCAGCTCAGGGACAGCAAAAGCATTCCTAAAAACTCCATAACATGTTTTAAAGATATATTTTATGTGTGTATGTGTGTGCATGGTGGGGAGAGTGAATGGCTGGAGCTGAGCTTATGGTCATAGGAGGTTACTAGGCTAACAGCCCTAGAGCATTTTTATGCCTAGCTATCCATGCCCAGTTTTCCAATTTGTCAATGCTCATAGACTAGAATGGCTCTGGTATATGCTCCTACCTTAGGGCATCTACAAGCTGTCCCTGTCCATAAAATGCACAGGTGACAAGCCAGGATGGACATCTCCATTCAGATACAATTTTCTATTTATAGGTTTATAGTTAAGTACTTACTAGGTTAGCTGCCATTGTGGGCCATTTTAATCCTAGCCAATTGCCATCAAAGGTAAGAATCAAACCTTGTACGTTGTGTCTGTGAGGTAGACACTAACTCTTATACCAGCCCTCTGTGCTAAACTATTACATGCATAGCCCACAACCAGACAATGGCCAAAAGTGAGAATTAAACCTTGAACCTTGAGTCTGTGAGGTAAACACCTTAACCATTATGCCAACCAACAACCCCATGGGTTGCCAGTGTTGATTAACACTGAAAAGTGCTGATTTGCACTAGTGATAGTTAATGGAGATTCAGAGACCTACATATTAGTTGATAATGAGATATTTTCTCATTGTAGCTAACGTGTCTATGAATCTGATGATAATTTCCTGCATTGTGGAAACAGACCCTTTTGGCTGCACCTCTCACTGCCAGTGGTGATGTTCTTTCTAAACCCCTGGAACTATATGCTGATCTTTAGGTATAGGATTTCACATATGCAACATGGTGGACTCTCACTACCTGTGATGATGAGATACTCAAGGCTGGACAGTTTTAATTAATATGTACTTCTGCAACATGATAGAATAAAAGAATTTTAGTAAACTTGCCTAGAAAATCAGTTTTTCCACTACAAAAAAGAAACAGTGCACCATCAAGTTTTGAAAAAAAACTGCTTTGAGTTAAATAGCTACTTTTTTAAAGGGTAGTTGCTTAACTTCAGTTCCTCCATAGTACTTCCATTTAACTTCCATATTTTAAAAACATGTTATGCTGAGCCCTGGCAATAGCTTAAAACATATAAATATATAAATAAGTAGTACATTTGTAGCTGCAACAAATACTGTAATTATCCTTTTATACAAAAGTGCTGTGTTAAGAGTAGCAGTGCCTCTCTTCTGCTGTGTATTATTTTACACATTTGATAATGCAGAATGTCTGCATTCATTTTAACAAATGTGTGTGCATTGTCTAGGATTAATAGACCTGTAAAAATTCCTCCTCTGTTTGCTTCCACCTTTCTCAAAGAAATGCATGTACATTTTGAATCTGTTTTTTTACCATATAACTAGACTAACACAGAATGTTTTAATGATGCATGTTCGGTAGTTCTTGCAACCTGTCTGGTTACAATAAGAGTCCCTGCACCTCTACCCACTGCTGAGTACTCTTGTGGAATGTAACCAGCCATACATGGCCAAAAGTTCCACATGCCAAAAGTACTGAAGCCTTAGACAAAATGTTCTGCCACTATACATGTGATCTCCACCCTTGGCTATCAGCTAGGGGAGCAGTAAGCCCCCTTGTGAGTGGGTAGTCCCCCTGTTTTACACATTTATGTAAATATTGTAATAGACACCATAGGCAGTTAAAGGGGAATCAACCTAGATCACAGTACCTCCCTCATGCTGAGCTCATAGATTTATTACATCAGCTATCAGTTTTGCCAATGTCTCTGGAGAAAAGATGATCAGATATGCACAATCAGCATACACTCTGGATATGGACCTACTCACACATGCACAAGCTCTGTGACACAAATACTGTGCATACTTCACACTGTCCCAACCTCTGTCTCCACCCATCATCCAACACTCTACAAGCCTTAGTCCAACCATGTAGACCTGTCATATGCCTGTCAGTAAGTTTTGCTTATGAAGTAAACAAAAGCGCTAACTATAATTCCTGCTGGCTTGGTGTGTTTCTTTGTTTTTTTTTTTTTTTATATGCCTGTCAGTACTGTAAGTTCCATGCGTATCATATTTTTGTCACCACGGTGCAGATGTGTTTGGATGGGCACCTCTTTTTGCAGTGCCCCGTATTTCGCAGTCAGAAAATCCAGCTTGTTAACTGCACTGATTGTTTTTTCCCCTGCTTGTCAACTATTAATATGCACATGCACAAAACTCTACAAAATCCATGACAAACTTTTCTGGCTTCCTGCACTGGAAATGAGTAGGACTGAAGGAGGAGGATGAATCTAAAGTACCCGACACAGAAAGAACCACCAAACTCCAACACAGCAGCACTTGGTAGCCGGCATCAAATCCTAGACTACAGGTTAGTGTAATAGTAACATTAGCTCGTGGATCACCATGCACCATTTTAAAAATATTAACAATGACTGTGAAATCGACATTAGAGATAGCAGTAGTGGACCCCTTTTGGCTATGTTTGCTTTGCTGAGGGATCATGCAAAAATGAAATTAAAGGCATTCATCAACCCAACAAATACAACTAAGTTGTTTAATCTAATGCCACAGCTAGTGAACAGGATGTTTATACTGATGCATTTGTTTGCACAGCTTTATTGCATGGGCCGATTGTCATACATGTTAGTTATCTAGATTTACCTTGAAGGTAGCAAGGGTGCTACTATGTTTGCCATGTTGTGGAAGCTTCTACCAGAGATGAAGGATGCAGTGAGATATGAATATATCATGGTAACATACCCTATTTACCTGTTGTTGACAGTTTAGCTCCTTTAACCACATATTTGAAGAGCACTGTTTCCTCCATGAAGGAACAGGAAGGTCAAAGAGTGTTGCAGCTCTCATGACTTGAGCTCTGAAGGGAGTCTATAAGAGACTGCCTATAGAGAAAGGGCTGCCAATCTGACTGGATTTTTGAAATCACTTACATTTTCATTATGAGTCTCTGAGGTGCATCAAGTTGAGTGATATGTTTAGCAAATAGCTAGAAGGTACATTATATTTAGTAATGGATCTGATGAGGTATGAATAAAAGGAAATTCAGGTTTCTTTGAATCTAGTGGATATGTCTTTGGAAATGAGATGAACCAGATTGAAGGCTTTCCGAACAAACACAGAGGCATGATGGTCAAATGATGAGGAATTAAGAAAAGTGCTGGATCCCTTGTTACAAACTCTGACTGGATGGGGTGTGCCACCTATATGTGGAATATAAAAACATTTTGTTTATCAAAATGAACTATGGTGCATTTATTCACATTCAATTTGAGACCATTGCACTAGAACCAAAGTTTTAACATGGTCTAAGCCATACTGAAGCAACTGAGACTGATTGAAAGAACAAATAATACCCAATTTACAGTCATTTGCAAAATTAGATAGCCATAAGCCATGAGTTATCTAAGGCTGCTTACATATGAAACTATTGAATTAAGTTAAACAAGCACTCAAGGTGACCTCTGACTTTCTTTCCATCACAAAGATATTTCACACCTAAATAATACAGTTAAGTGAGGCATAAATAAATAAAAGCCATGAAACCATGCCATAGCAAATCCATATGTCTGCAAAAATTCTACAATGCAAAAGGAAGCAGAATTACCAGCTTAAGTCAGGTTCCATGCTGGTGGCTTTATCTCACGTGGAGCAGCAGGGCACATTTAGGACTCCCCGACATCAAAAGTCTTTGGAACAAAAACCTCAGTTTAACCACACTGCTTAAGAGTTTTACTCTGAAAAGCTGCTTCTATCGGGCAGAGATCCATGGAATTTTTGGTCTCTAATTTTGAATATTTTGGTTTTGCAGCTCCAAGAGCAAGAAACCTCATCAGAATTCATATCCATTCAGTTGACTGAAAAGCCCCTCTCACTGACCACATTTTGTCCATATTTTTCATGGACCTTCTTCTAAGAGAGTGGTGGAACCAGTTCCCTGCCTCTTGAAAAAAAAAAATATTTTATGTTTTTCCTGCTAACAAAGAATATAGAACCTGGGGAGTTAATCCCCACTGTATACATGGGTGTTTAGTAGAGTTATCAGTACAAAAAGTTGAGCGTGTTGTATGTGCCCACCATTTCGCCTCTTCTGCATTGATGTGATGGATTCTTTGCACCAGACATGCAATATTCTCCTCTTCATATGCCTATTAATACAGAGAATATTCCTCATGTTTCAGTTCAGTTATGACAATGCTCAGTTTAACATGGTTATCTTTGGATTTATATCTATATCCCAGATTTTCTAGAAATGGCTCACTTGTATCAGATCTACAATTTTGGGGAATTTATGTTTTCACTACCCTAGTGTGGGGTATTGGAAGCACCAAGAGTTTAGTACATAGCAACTACCAGAAAGAGAACCTTCTTTTCTTCCAAGTCATGTAACCCTTATTCATCTTATCATAAACACTCCACATTAGAAAAATTTAACTCTTTTACAGTTGGACAGAGGCATTACTACATCTCTTAATTTTTTTATTACTCACAGCATTTTGATGCCTGGCATATCTTACAGGTATGGGACAAGCAGTAGTTGCTACTCCAGTACCCCCCTTTTTTAATATACTGTATATGAGAAGGCTATAATCCATAGTATCCAACACATGGAAACATGAGAGACATGCTCACAATACGACCTCCAGTTCCCCCATGTAAACACTAGTGGTCTCATCCCCTAAACTTATAATTGGAAATGCCATTCTCCAGTTTGCGGTTCAGCATATTGTGATGGCAGATGTATCACTCCTAGGCTGGGGTGTGTTGCTATAGCACCATTCAGGCCTAGGAAAAGTGTTACCTTCCTCCAAGACGAAAATGCATATCCAAGCCAAAGCAGTCCTGTTGGCCTTCCTTCCCCCAACTAAATGACTGCTTAGATTCTAACAGGCAATATTAAATCAGCAAGAAGTGGGAGCCATGGTAAGATGCTCTAGCTGTGAAGATGCTATTTCAGTAGACCTATATGGCAGTGTCTGCTGCCTGTCAGGCTACTATATTACTGGCAAGTTTTTTAAGTTTAAATGACATATTCATTTGGATCACAAGTATGAAAGGAAATTTTCTCTAGATAAAATACAGAACATTTCAATGCTGTAGGGCAATCCACAAATCAATCTATCTGAAACAAACCGAAGCTTCACTTAATCTTTTTTCTTAGGCAACTTATCCTTTATGAAGAGACACTTGATACATTTCTCTGACCTGTCACTTTCTGTCATTTAGAGAGTTCTTCTCAATGGGCAGCAGGGGATGCTGGTAGTTCCACTCTAGAAACACCAAATATGCTTTCCTTTTCTCTAGCAGCCTGCCTTTAACCTCCATTTCAGCCCCTTTATCAGAGGAATCTTCTCTCTTAGAACACAGTAATCCCCACATACCTTAAAATGAGGAAGCACCATATCTGGCTTCTGAGGCTGTAGATATGTGTAGTATATATTAACAAAGTTAAAAGTAAATTATTTATATAAGAAGATGTGACAGACAGGCTTGCCATTTGTGAGTAAAGCATCAGAGGAAAAGCTCTCTCTCTCTTCCTCATGTATAAATAGTCTTTATTATCCCACTGCTGGTGTGTTACAGTACTGCTTATATTATAAGAATACCAGAATATGACTGTTAGTAATTTAATTTCCGACTAACACATCACTTCATAGTTTGTCTTCTTAAATGACTATCACTTCCAATGTCTAAATTTAGTTTTTGTCATCAAATTGCTCTGAAGACTATATCATTGTAAATGTTTTATATTTAACCTTTTTGAACCACAGTTCTTCTCAGTAAATCTGTTTCAGGACAATGAGCCAGTCTTTACTCACAAACAACAGTACTATACATTTCCCTAGTGATATACACATCCACCTCAAATTTCAAATTTTGGAAAACTCTGTCTTCATCAGTTGACATGCAGGTGAATCTGTCAGAAAAAAATGAAGTGTCTCCATATCACAGACAAGGATGCTATTAAAGTATTCATTTATTTTGATATGAAAGATGAGAAAATGCAATGCTGAATGCTAACTACTAGGCATACGCTCAGCCAAAGGAGAATCTTTCCTAGCTAAGAAATTATTTTAAAAGCTCAAGTTTATTTAGGTTCATTTAAAAATGCCACAGGAATAGAAAACTGTCAGTAACACACATAATAAATAAGTAATTAAAGCAAGAATAGCAAAAAAATTATATCAAACCACAACATCACAAGCCAATTCAAATAAATACATTTTAAAGCCAGTCTAGAACACTTTTGCAATCAGCAAAGCAGCGCGTTCCACAGATATGGAGCTTGGTGTACAAGCAGAAGTTTCCAGATTTACCTAAAGAACTGGTAGGAGCCCCATGGAGGCTGAACACTGGACTCATACTTTGAAGTAGGGGAAAATAAGCTCCTTCAGGTAGCAGGGACCCAGGTCAAGAATAGATGAATAAACAAATACTGGCATATTAAAAAAATCTTAGAGCATATATGAAGCCAGTGAAAGCTGCACAGAGCTGGCATACTGTGTTGGTGACATGATATACTAGCCAGTGCCCTTGGTGTGGAGTTCTGCATCATCTGTAATCAGTCCAATTCAATGTTGGTAAAGGCACACTTATAGTCTAGTCTGGTGGCAAACCAAGGCATGACAACAACCAAGAGATCATGTTGAAGTGCAATGTGCTTTATCATGCTAATGTTTCACTAAATATAAGCCGTGAGTTAAAAATAATGCCAAGACTCCTCACCTTGCTAACAAATTCAAGCTTATCCCTGCCATATAAGATGTAAGCTGCTAACATAACTTACTTACTGCAAATATTTACTTGACATTTTTGTAGATAAATAATGTGCAAAAAGTGTATCGCTAAGTTAACAATTTGTCCTAGTTAGTACAAAATATATAAATAAAATAAAACTAAGCTTATGAATATCAAAATGGCACATATGAGTAGCATAGCAAAGGTTCAAATGGTAGTTATTACCAGGTTATAACCAACTATTGAAAGCATGACCATTTGAGCTGTAGTGAATTAACAAAAATATTGCTAACATAGACCACAAATATAAATATAATGAATAGCTAGCTTTGAAATCATACTAAACCCGACATACATTAAAAAAGTTGTTAGATATCCAAATGGATCAAAAATGCCAAAATGTCTCTCTAATGGGTTAAGTATCCATTTTATAAGACTATGCATACCTGCAAGGGTGGAAGCACTTCGAGCAAAATGAAGAAGTGAAAACCAAAAGTACATTGACTGAAAAGTTGAAATCAAGGTTGATTAGGTAACTGTTTTATATGGCTATACTGATCCCTATTAGTGAGAGCAATATCAGCTGAATCAATAAATAAATGAAGCTGAAACTAAAAATACACTGACTTCAAATCACTATGAGCAAATAGAAAAACAAATAAAAAAATATAATATGTATATATATGTGTGTGGAGAGAATATAAATAAACTGCCAGTTTGGAAAACTATAAATGGCCCAAATTGTTATACTGTTACACTCTAAATACATTTACATTAAATATAGCAGCACCAAATAATGTTTAATGTTGGTGGAATTATATTAACGGATACTTTCTCAAATAAACAGGCATTTGTTGTAAGGGACTGCCCAGAGGGTAAAGATAATTCCTGATATTCCAAAATAACAATATATAATATACCAATGGTACAGGCAGTATCCAACAATCTGCTTTACTAACTCAGATGGTAAGTACATTAATTAATTAATTTAATACAAAATTTCAGTGCTCCTAAATTATCAAACCAATCTATTAGTGGTACTGAACCCCACAAAAAAAAAAAAAAAAGAAAAAGTCATAGAAATGTTACCATCAGTATGTGTGTTGAATTTCAAGTGTTGCATTAAAACTGCCATCTTCACAGAGAATCATTCAAACCACATGGTTTCATTGCACTTCAAGTGTTGCATTAAAACTGCCATCTTCATAGAGAATCATTCAAACCACATGGTTTCATTGCACTTCAAGTGTTGCATTAAAACTGCCATCTTCACAGAGAATCATTCAAACCACATGGTTTCATTGCACTTCAAGTGTTGCATTAAAACTGCCATCTTCACAGAGAATCATTCAAACCACATGGTTTCATTGCACTTCAAGTGTTGCATTAAAACTGCCATCTTCACAGAGAATCATTCAAACCACATGGTTTCATTGCACCTAAATAAAAAAAAACAGTGCCTGTTTTTAGAGTTCAGCTACATAAAGACTGTCTGTGTACCCGAACTTTGCCGATGCCCTCAAAAGTAAAATGTACTTGGGTATGTATAAAAAAAGTGTATTATAAAGAACTACAGTCCCTTCTGCAATTCAGATTATTAATATGTAGTAAAATTCTAAATTTCCGGGAGTGGGAAGTTTGGCTGACATAAAATGTTCCACATTGGCAGGTAACCAGATTAATAATGAATTCACACCAATAAGTAATTGGTGACTTGGTTTCAAATTGTTGGCACTACTGACCAAGGTAAAACGTTTGGTCTGGCAAACTCTACCACAACAAGTACAGTAAGCACTGGGAAACAATCACGTGGAGATGTAGGATTAGAAAAGCTTGGAATATAAAGTGACCTTCCTTACGTTCATTTAGAAAGTTGGCCAGCCATCTACCTTTTCTGTAGGTAAATGGAAAATATAAAGGAATAATGGATTTAAAAATGCTATCATTGGCTGATTTATGACAAGATTTCTGTATGCACTGTGTGATTTTTTGGCTATTACCATAGGTCATATTGAACTAAACAATGTTGTTCTCCCTATTGAAAGCATCACATTTCAGTCCACCATGAAGTTTTAAACCAGAATCTTGAATGGCTCTATTGAAGAGACCAGTACTGTAGCCCTGTAAGATAAACTTCCATTTGAGGTAATTTACTTCTTGCATTAATCTAGTTTCTTGATTACAAATGCATAGTAGTCCTAGAAATTGTGAAGTAGGAGCATTTCTAATAAGAGGTTGATGACAGCTTATAGCTTGTAAAATTACATTTTTCTGAAATTATTTTCTATAAACATTTCTGCTAATAGTCCCATTCAAAACTCTGGTTATCCTAACATCCAAATAATCGCTTAGAAGAAGGTCATAGGTCAGCATGCTAAGGTTATTGGCATTTAGAAGAAACAACATACTGTTTCAAAAGATCTAATGTACCTTCACAGAAGACACAGAAGACCCAGCGATCATCTAAATATATTTTCAAAATTTAATGTAGTAAAAAAACAATTGTCGACTTCTGCTTCAAATATGTAGACTTTCTCAAAGAAAACGTGTAAATATATGCCTATATCAGTGCAAAAGTGGCACCCGTTGCAGTCCCCCTGATTTGAAGATAACATTGCTGGGCATAATAAAAAATATTTTTCTAAAATACTAACTTGAATAGCCCAAGTATGAAATTTGAAAATTAGGGTGATTAAAGCTATGATAAATTTAGATGGTAATCCACAGCTGTAATCCTTTTATCATGGGGCACAGTATTCAGTCGAACTGCTGGAACATTGAACTGCATATGGCGAAGACCATATGCATGAAATCTCAGAACACTGAAACCTAAATAAAAAAAAAACTTTTTTTTTGCTGCTGCAGTGGGGCTACACCCCCTGCACCACCCCCCTCATCCCATGCTACTTAAAAATACCAACTCCAAGATTGCACTTACATTGATGTGAATGGGAATTTTTCCATATGGTGATCTCTATGCAAATGGTTCAATGTTGTAAAAAAAATGTTTTCATCTCGGTGATCCATGGTTCGACGTTCCTGCCGTTTGACAATTTGAAGGGGACCCAGAGAGACTACACTTAAAAGCTGCACATATAGGTAGTCTGGTAAGGTAAGATTGTCAACCATTTGCAATAATTCCTTAGTGTCTTTACTACATGAAGGTATCAGGTTATATAATGGATTTAAATTAGGATACAGGTTCAGTTAGTGATCCCCTCCCAGAAATAATGGATTGGTCTGTGACATGTCACATTTTTGCACCTTAGGTAAGAGGAAGAAAAATTGACAGGCATGGTTATTCACTGAAAGTTTACACAGGTGCCTCACTGATAGCCCTGTTGTAAATAGCCTGTATTAAAAATCTATCAACACCAATCATGAAAAATAGAGTAGGATCCAAAAATATTTTTGTGTAAAATCAGTTAATTGGATCTGTGTCTCTTGCTCAGATTCATCCCTAACCCATACTAATTCCCCTCCCCCACTTTAATCTGTCTATGAAATGATAAAATTGTCACTGTCTTTTAACAAATTCATAGCTTTTCTTTCATTGGAAGAATTATGAAAATAAATACTGTGGTTTGATTATCAAATAAATCCTAAAAGACCTACTGTTAAAGCACCGTACAATAGGATGGTATGGAGGTTTGAGGGCAAATTTTGTAATTTAAATGTGAAACTATAATTGGAGCCCCTAGAATTACTGCCAGTCTCCTGTGGTAGACATAAAAAGCAATACTTCAAGTTAAGTAGCCTAGAAAACTGCTTTAAGTCATTGATAGCATCACTAGGAGGATGGGAGAATGTAGGAACAACAGATAGACCTTTATTCAAAACCATTGTTTCTTTGTTATTCAAAACAATATTTGAAATATTAATAGCTGGATTTTCAAATTTAATTTACATGTGCTGCTGTGCTAACAGGACTCTCATTCTGTTTCCAGCCTCTATGTTGTATACTTCCTCTTCTGTTAGAAGGGGGCTTAAAAGTGCTTAATATTTTTATTGCAGGGCAACCCATACTACAGTCTATATTGTGTCAGCACTTGAAATAAAGTCAGCAACAGAATCATTAGAAAACCTGGGGCCAAACTCTGGCTAGATTTATTATGTGTACTTTTATTGCTTCCCATAAATTTGGTTGAAGTTTGTCAGTCAGCTTGTTGTTGGGAAAACCTAATGTCCCATGTGTTATTCTTCAATGTAAATGGTATTCCCTTCTCATAATTAGTCAAATATATTTTCCCCCCTTTTGTTTTTCTCACCTTCATAATTCAAAACCAAATTCACAAACAGTTTTCCTCAAAGTTTTGATTCAGTTCCTTATATGCTGTATCGTTTATAAAATATTTGACTAGCTCCAGGCTAGATGGTGCTTTGTCATCCAGTGCAGGTAACAATCCATCAAAATGTTCTCTTAAGTATTACAAAAACATTTTTAAACAATGTGCTGCATAAGGAAGAAACTTCTGATAAAAGGGTCAGTAAATACAATGGTGTCATGAAATGTGACTAATGCAAACAGTGTTCCTTTATTTTAGAAGTTGAAACCATGACTCTTGAAAATACTCTGGATACCACTTTGACATTGCAGATGGGTAATTGCTTGACTCCAGGAGTGGTTTAAAATGCAAAATATTCACAGTTTACCCATGCTTTTATGTGGGAAAAAACTGAAAGCTTATTCCCTTAGAACAAACTCCCAACAACTAAGAGTATACACTGTAAAATCAGTTAGGAACTCAACTCATTTTTGTCAGCATAAATTCAACAATCTCCTACATTAAATACACTGGACACCCCTTAAACAACTATCTCTTAATGATGCCATATTATACTTTAATAACACCTTCCTTCACATACTTAATACACCAGCTACTATTCCTATGAAAAGGATCAAAAAGAACTCAGCACCATGGTTCTCTAAGCAATGTAAACACCTGATGAAGCAAAGGGACCTAGCCTGGTTAACCTGGAAACAAAACAAAATGAACAAAATCATGGTAATTTCAAAACACTGTAACAAAGTGACAAAACTAATCAGAGATAAGAAGTCATATTATTCCCAGCTTCAACTCCAGCATAAAATCAACCCCAGTAAATTTTGGCACTCCATAATATTCTCTACTTAACCCTGGAACAAATGGAGAGCACACCCTATCAGCTGATACCCCTCCATCACAAATAGCTGAAAACTTAAACAAGCACTTCATAAAATCAATACCACGCCTACTAATGCTGGACCCCTCCACCCGTCAACATATTCAGGCACCAACCCCAGACCATCAACTACTTCTAACCCTGTCGTTAATAACCCCCATACTCAACAAAACATCATACAAACCCTACTCTCATTTCAGCCCATGCCCACTAACACCATTAAGAAACTGCAGCAAAAACTAAAACCCTGCTCCCCCTCAGCTGATAATCTTCCACTGGGTCTATATTAAAACACCGAAAAGACCAAATGTCGAACGGCTTAAAACCCAAAATTGCCATTCATTGAAATCACTTTTGCAGGGGGCTACACCCCCCACTAATTATATATACCAACTCTGAGATTGCACTACAGTGAGGATAGAGCAAATTTTCCAATCTTCACTGTACCGCGATCTCACAATAAACACCTTGATGAATGGCATTTTTGAGTTTTAAGCTGCTCAATATTTGATCTTTTCGGTGTTCTAATATAGACCCTCTTCCACCACACTACCTCATACTGGCTGCTAACTCAGTCACCTATCCAATCAGTATCATTATAAATAAGTCTTTATCCAAATCAGAAGTACCTACCATATGGAAACAATCTTACAACACCCCCATCCACAAAAAAAATGCAACTCCTTTGATCCATCCAGTTTCCGTCCAATAGCCATCTAGTCACCCATATCTAAAATTCTCCACAGAGGTATCCATCCACAAGTAATGCAATATCTATTGCAAAACAATCTTTTAACCAAAACCCAACATGGCTTATGACATAGCCACAGCCCTATTATCTTTTACAGACATTGTGAACAAGGCCAGAGATGCAGGATGCTATACAGCCTCAGTATTCCTTGATCTCTCCAAGGCCTTTGACACAGTGTCTCACCCCTTACTATTGAGCATGCTGTCTAACTTAGGCGTTTCATATAACACAGTAAAATGGTTTCAGAGCTACTTCAAGGATTGTAAATAAGCAGTGAAATTGTCAAATGAACTCTACCCTTTCTCCACATTCCTACTGGAGTCCCTCAAGGCTCCATCCTAGGACTCTTACTCTTCAACATTTTCACAAACAACCTTCACACTGCCTCTCACCCTGGGACCTGCATTCAATACACTGATGACTCCACCATAATCTGTACTGCTCACTCAATACTAGAACTACTTTCAAAAACTCAACAGTCCTTTACTGAAGTCAACTCCTGGCTAAGAAATGCCCAACTCTTTCTTAATCCAAAGAAGACAAAACTAGTACTCTTTCATCCCAAAGACACCTCCCCTGTCACTGATCATTTTAACATCCTTGTATCTGACAACACTGTCATAGAAATAGTGCAGGAAACCAAACTTCTAGGAGTCATCATTGGCAATAAACTTTCATTCAACCCCCATATACAGCAAAATATAAAGAAAATTCATCAAAAACTGGGACTCTTATATAGAAACAAACATTTCTTTACTGCAGCAACCAAAACTACCCTTGCAAAAATATTTTTACTTCCCTCCCTTCTTTATGATGCCCCTGTCCTAACTAACTTACAATCTTCTACCCTAAGCAAGATGGAACAATGCTACAACAAAGTTGCAAAGTTTGCCAAAAACTCTAAATATCACACACACCACTGTAATCCACTCCTGGAATTAGACTGGCTTCAACTCCTCAACCAATTTGCTTTTATTCAGCTATCCAACTTGCACAACCTTATTTTCAAGCAGGTTCCTATTACATGATCAAAATAATAAAACTTCGAACACCACAAGATCGAACTTGCATGTTCGAAGTTTTATAATTTCAAACACAAAAAAAAAAAAAAAAAAACAATGGACAGTAAGCAACTGTCGTAAGCAGGGGGGCAAGCCCCCCTGCACCCCTGCTCTTTAAATATACCAACTCTGAGATCGCACTACAGTGCAGAAAAAGAATATTTCCCTTTACTGCACTGTAGTGTGATCTTGGAGTTGGTATATTTAAAGAGCGGAGGGTGTGGGGGGTGCAGGGGGGCTTGCCCCCCTGCTTACAACAATTATTGAGCTGTTTTTTTTTTTTGTTTGTTTTTAATTCTAATTGCTGAAATTCGAACATTTGTGTTCGATGTTTTCAGGTTTGAAGTTTCAGCAATTCAAACTCTTTTCAAGCCTACCGCCTGCTCTGCACTTGTCAGTCTAGTCACACCTTACACACCAAATCAATCCTTGCGATCAGAAGAAAAAATCTCTTAGCTATCTCAAAACCTACAATAAAACCAGGTCACTATTTGTAGTCATACTCTGTCGCTATACCTCCAGCTACCAGGTCTATACCTGGCCTAACCCATTTCAAACCCTCTTTAAAAACATCATCTCAAAGATACATGGCTCTGCTTCTGCATAAAGCCTGCCTAATGTTCAGCTCTTCCTCTTCTTCCCCACTAGCCTCATCTTCACCTTCTGTCACATTTCACTCCCTCATAGTTCGCAAGATCCTAAGGCTCCTTTAACTCCTTCTCTATTTCTATACCATATGCTTAAGCTACTGATCAGGCTGTATTGCGTCTATTCCTTTTAACTCTCTCACTATCCTTCTGCATCACTAACCTTCTGGTTATTATTTTCCTAACTGAAACTAACATTCTATTTTTCATGTACTATAACAGTCAGTGTCATATACTGCACTACCTACATAGTATTTTTGGACACTATTCTATATCATGTATGGTGAGAGTGACTATTACTGTCTATAATGTTTTATCTCTGTAGAATTGTCCTGATATGTAGTATGTATCGCAACATCTTGTAACATAGTTTGTTCTTTCAACTTATTTTTGTAAAGTATTTGTAATGTAATTTGCATTGTATTGGATTATACTTTATTTGTATTGTACTATATGTAGAGCTTTTCTCCTCAGGCTCTGCTGAAAATGGGTTCTAAAGACCCAGTCAGACGACCCCGGTAAACAAATGTCAAATAAATAAATAATAAATAAATCAGTAACCTTATGGTCCTCCAAGAGTGTTGAGATCATTTCTCTCACTTGTCTCAATATAACAATACAACTTATAGGGAGTTCAAAGCACTTCTTATGTCACTGACTGTCAGACTTCTGTGAGCATATATATATATATATATATATATATAATACACTCCTCTGAGCAGGGGATAATGATTTATTTAATTTGGAGCTTGGGCTAAAATGAATTGATTTTAGAATCTTGAATTAGCTTAAGTTTAGTTATTCTATTTTATTTTTTGTAAGATTATCATCTTATTCTGTATTTTGATGTTTCTAAGACTCTCGTTGATGAGTAAGGGTAGTGCTCTAAGACTGAATTTGCACTTATTTATATAATTATATCATATTTTGACCCGGATAGGACTCCAAACATGCCTGCATGGGTTATATTCAAATATTACTATAATTCTACTAGACTTAAATTATAACATAATATAATTTAAAGTCAGGGAGTCCTAATCCACCAAATTTTTTGGGGTAGGTCAGTTTCTGGCAACTAATTCTTACCAGTTTGGAAGATCATAAGAATTTGGATAAATTTGTATTAATAGTTTAAAAAAAATGTGTATTGTCAAGCTGGATGCATTGAATTGAAATAATAATCTTGGTAATATATTATTTTAATGATAGCAACTTTTGATAGTAAAGGAAATTTCAGTTTATTCCATCTAAGAATAGCCTGCTCAATAATTGTCCATCATTTCATGAAATGATTATGGTAAAATAAAATTAGGTCATGTTGAAAAGCTATACTAAGTATTTTAATGAATTATTTAATTTAATTTCAGACTCTGGAAAGAAGTTGATTAGGTTATAATTTGGATTTCAAGGAAAAATAGAGGATTTAATCAGATTTAGTTTTATAGTTAGAGAATTTTGAGAATATGTCAAGAGAATGTAATACTTTTGATATGTCGGCATTGGGTAAAGTGAAATAGATGTTTAAATCATCTGCAAAGGCCGTTAATGCAATCTTTGTTTTATATAATTCTCGTATTCAGTGACTTTTTTGTGTGTTATGAGAAGGAAATATGTATATATATTTTATATATATATATATATGTTTTATATGTATATATATATATATATATATATATATATATACATACATATATATATATATATATATATATATAGATATAGATATATAGAGAGAGAGAGGGAGACAGGATAATGGGTAACTTTGCCTTGTTCCATTAAAGATTTTTGTTGGTGAGGAAATGGTCCTATTTATATATAAAGGTGTATGGGCATTAGTATAAAGAACTCTGATTAAATTAATAAAGGCTTGAGGTAGGCTACAATATGACAATTGAGAAAAAGAAATCTAACTTAAGTCTATCAAAAGCTTTAAACACATCAATTGTGAGTATAAAAGTGAGTTATTATATTGTTTAGAAAGTATGATCAATGTATCTAAAGTTAACATATTATCACAAGCTTGTCTACTTTGGACAAAACCCGATTATTTAGTTCAAATTATACTTGGTAATAAAGGTTTTAATCTGTTGGCCATAACTGAATCAAATATTTTGACAGCTAGATTAATCAAAGAAATCCGTCTATATTTCCATGAATTTTTAGTGTCAAACATTTCTTTAGGAATAAGAATTGTTTTAGAGTTGTTAAAGTACAGATCTGTGATACCATTGTCCTTCATAGTATTGAACAAATGCAATAATATTTTTGTGATTTTTTTGACTGAAGGTCTTATAGAATTCTGCAGTGTAACCATTAGGTGCTGAAGCTTTACTCACTTTAAGATTATTAATTACCAGCTGAATTTGTTGTTGGGTAAAGGGTGCCATAAAGAGACCCTGATGACTTTAAGTTTTGCAAATTCTAATTAATTTAAAAATTGGTCTTTTTCTTCTAATGTAAATAGTAGACTTTGTTTGCCATATGTCTAGGAGTATTCAAAGATTTGTACAATTTAATCATTTGTATAGTTGGTTTTCCCCAAGTATGTTATATCAGTTATCAGAGGAGACTTTATTAAGATTTATCAGTCTCACTAGGGGGTTTGAAAGATTTGTGCCCATTCTGAATATCTAGTTAATATTTTCATTTCATTAAATGATTGTTGCTTTGCAAGCAATAGGTAAAGTTCTTTTTGAGGATTATTTAAACATTTTGCAGAATTTGAATTGTAGTTTAAAGTTCATCCTCAACTTTATTACTCTAGTCTTTTAATGTAGTTTCCTTTCAACTATAAAGTTTCTTGCAGTATGTTAAATATTCCTCTGATCTGAGTCTTGCTGGCCACCTATTGGATGTCAAATGGAATTTTTGAATTGGAGGCATTACTCAAAAGTTCATCTAATATATAACTGATTTCTTGTATACTATCTTCTTTTTGAAGTAAATTAGGGTTTAAGGTCCAGCTATAACCAACTTTTTAAAAATTAGAAACATTAAATCAATTGATAGTAAGTGTAATTCTAGAGTGATTGGAGAAGAATCTCAGTTCTGTGTGAAAGGTTAGTTTAGTTTCTGAGATCAGAAAAAAGTACAACCTAGCCCACATTTTATAACCATGGGATTAAAAAGTATATTTTTTTCCAATGGCTTGCTATTATTTTGAAAATTACATGGGTCAAATAAATTAAAATCTGACTTTAAATCTGAAATTGCTGTAGATGCTTAAGTATTATATGTTTTACTCCTACTTGTTCTGTCTATCCTAGGATCAATTACTGCATTCCAGGCTCTCCTTAATATGTAGTAGCAGTCTGTATAAAGTCTTAGTATCTTATAGACTGCCAAAATAAATTCATGTTGTTTATGCAGGGAGCATAGATATTCAAAATTAGTATAGGCTCATAAATTGTATTCTTGACAACTAAATAACACCATCTCCCATCCAAGTATGAGTCATGATGCAAAATATTGTCTTTAAAAGATTTTTCAATAATAATTGAAACTCCTACACTTAGATTTTTTTCTCTGATACAATAATTGTTTTAAGCCATTTTTCCCAATGGTTTAAGGCCAGTGACCAGACTGTATATGGCTCTCTTGTACAAATATTATTTCTGCTTTTGATTTAAATGTTAAGTGAAAAAAATAAATTTATCTTCTTTTTCATTTGTATTCCTGTAATGTTCCATGAATCTATTAGCCACATTGTCATTCCTTACAAAAATAAACAGTTAGATGGTAAATAGCCATGTTCGCATACCATATACAACAGTACTTTAAACACAAAGTTAAACATAGTGGCATAGTGGCATATATCATTTAGCTCTTCCTGCTGAAAACCCTGTACCTAATCAAACCCCTACATTGCCAGAAGGAGAGTAATGTAACAAAACAAAGAGGCTTATGTATGGGTACAGTATATAAACCTTGGGTCCAATTATATCCCCTACAATTTAACCTTTAAGCAATCATTTTTAAGATAAAAGGACAATTTAAGTAGATTAAGAAGAGCATAACTTCCCTATAATCCCACAAGTCTTGTCTCACAACCCCCATTGTGTATTTTTTTTTAGTTTGAGGTCAGCACTTTGATGAGAAAGACAATTACATAACCTTTAGTAAAAAATTGTTAGTCAAATTTGTTTAACTGTAAATATAACTAACATTTTTAGTACAGCGGTCATTATGACCCATATTGGGCTCATTGTTATGTTGAAGAGATTGGAAAAAAAGTATATTAATGACTTAATTCCATTTAGGATGTGGTAAGAATAACTTCATAACTATTGTTCATTCGGTTTATATCTGCAATGGTTGTGAGCATTTGCATAGGAAGTTCTTTGCAAGGGAAAACAGGACGTGTTCTAAATAACCCTTACTGAGTGTAGACTAAGCCCAGACAATCTTCTGTCTGGGAATACACTCATCTGCACAGTCAAGAGTCCCAAGCAAAAGGTCAAATTGTATTTATAGTAGGTTAGATCCATAAAATTACTGGCTACATTGGCAAATTATAATTTAAATCAATATACTTAGCATATTTTCTAGCAATGCACTCTGGTGTCTTCCTAATTTAACATCACATGCCATCTTCACTTGGGTGCAGCACTGAATACATGAATAAATGCATTGTTCACCTCCATGATTGATCCAGCCAAATAATTGACTCCTTTGTATTGAATTATTAGTGTGTAGGAGTATCTCATTTGAAATGTAATTGTTTTTTAGAAATCTGATATGTACAGAATGGTGACATCTTCTGTCATTTTTGTTTAATTTGAAAAGGAACATCTTGGGCAAAAGCAATTTTATTTCCATTCCAAGTGAGGACTTTTTTTAGCCATTTATAGTATTTTGTGTACATCTTGGGGTTTGTCTTGACCTGATTGCTTGGTGTGCTCTTTCAGTAACGCTCTGGTTTGATTACACTCAGTCAACCAGTAGGCAGTCTGGAATTTGATACAATGTCTCTCTTAATTTTAGGAACTCATATTTTTCAAGTACACCACATTCTAGTATATTATTTTGCATGCTTCTGTATTCCAAATTTAAGATTTTTTGTTAGATAGCATGTATGACTTTAATATCAGTTTGGGAAGCTTCTTGCAGTTGGTCTAACTTAATTTCATTTTCAATTACTTTTGCTTATGTTTTTTTCCAGTCTGGTAACTATTTGCTTTTGGTATCTCCGAATATAAATAAAAATGACCAGGTAGCTCAAAACTCACAAGAAAAAAATTTCAATATTCACTTGATTTTCATTTTATTTACTTGTTTTCCAAGCAGTTACCGGGAATGTCTGCTCCTTACTTGTGAGATTTACTATTTTTGGATTCCATCAATGTGAGTTTAACGGACCTTGTGGGCAATCTAACTCTACTTGTTCTACAGCTTTTCCAGCATTTGCCTCAATTACATGGTTCTACCAACAATGGATGGCTTGTGTTAACTGACTCTACTTTGAGTACTCCACCAGCATTTCAAGTACCTATGGGATATAACTACAATAATACCGAACATTTACTATCTCCTTTCTTCTGTGATTTGAGGAAGACCAACAATGTAAATAGATGGGTTGAAGATTCCAGCTATCCCATTGAAAGGGAATATATTTGTTCCAATTAAGGAGCCTTTTTATCCTTGGAGGAGCAAATTCAGGTCCCTGACAAATCTTTGTTCAAATATAAATCCTGCAACTTGACAACTATTTCCTTGATAAGATTGTCAAATGGAAACATGCCCCAAAAGGCCTGAGGTTTGGAAATTTCCTGAGGGGGTGGAAGAAAACTCACCATTCTACCATGAGCTTCTTGAGCTCTTTAACAAAACTGAACTTGAACTAATTCATCTGGTTATCAGAGAGAACCAACATCAAAAGCACATACTTAGCAATAAAATTTCCAAACTTGTTATCTCTATATCCTCTGACCTTGACTTTTGTAAACACAAGAACAACTTCAACAAAGTTTTCAGGTAGGCTGATTCTAAAATGGTCTTTATTAAATGAAAGAAAGACAAGAAATGTGTGTGATGACAAGGACTACAAAGACAGAAATGTTTATCCTAAACCTTTGAGGTTTTCTGTAAGATTAAATTTTTATGGGTCCAATTCACTAACTGTACGTCTTTGTAATGTGTGAAGAAATCGGAGCACCCAGAAGAAACTCACACAACCACACAGAAGACATGCAGGTTCCACAAAGAAGACACTGCATCCAAGGATCTAACCAGAGAATATTTTGCTGGGAGGTGACAATGCTAACCACTGCACCACTGTGGCCACCCTAAGTTGTCTACTGAATGAAAGATGTAAAATCAGATAATACAACTTGACTACACAAGGATATCTTTTTTAAATACCATCACCCATGATATCAATAGTCAATGTATGAAACCTGATAAAGGGGGTGGACTGGTTATCATGGATTCTGTAGATTATTCTGGCAGTATGCATTCAGTTCTCAGCGATGAATCAACCTACAGGATTGTTTCCACCAACAAGGTTAACATTGCCTATACTGCCATTAATGTATACTTTGATGAATGGCTTTTATTTGATTCTATTTCTATTTTTTTAAAGTACATAATCTGGTGATTCCAGATGTCGCCTCACAGCAAGAGGTTCACTGGTTCTATCCTCGGCTGGGGTGCCTTCTGTGTGGAGTCTGCATGTCCTCCGTGTGATTGCGTGGGTTTCCTCCCACATCCCAAAGACATGTTGTAGGTGGATTGGACACTCTAAAATTGGCCCTAGGCATGAGTGTGTGCATGCGTGTGCCTTCTGTGGAAAGTTGGACTGGCAACTCGACACTGTAAAAAAACTCCACTGCCAATCATTAGCGAACAGGTGATCCGCTGTGGAGACCCCTAACCGGGAAAAGCCAAAAGAAGAAGAAAGAAGAATCTGGTGATTCCTAAAGTATTCAGAATACCTAAAATACACTCTGAAATTGTTAATCCTCCTCTACATCCGATCATCTCTGCTGGTGGCTCAGTCAATGAACTATTAGCTAAATTTGTGGATCGCAAGCTTAAGGCCTTTTTCAACGTCACCCATGTTATTAAAGATTCATGGTATTTTTTGGACAAGCTTAGGGAAGTTGTTGTTGAGATACCTCACATTTTTGTCACATGTGATATCAAAAATCTGTTTACAGCCATCCCACACAAAGAGGTAATTCAGTGGTTTAATGAAATTATATCAGGTTTGGGGCTCTTTCAGTTAATGACATCACTCTGGTTACTGAATTTACAGAGCTAGTTCTTGGCAACAATTTTATTTCATTTGAAGGCGAACATTACAGACAGCTCTGTGGCATTCAATGGTTTAATGAAATTATATCAGTTTTGGAGATCTTTCAGTTAATGAATCACTCTGGTTATTGAATTTACAGAACTAGTTTTTGGCAACAATTTTGTTTTATTTGAAAGCGAATATTGCAAACAGCTCTGTGGCATTGCAATGGTTTAATGAAATTAGATCAGTTTTGGGGATCTTTCAGTTAATGACATCACTCTGGTTATTGAATTTACAGAACTAGTTCTTGGCAACAATTTTGTTTTATTTGAAGGCGAATATTGCAAACAGTTCTGTGGCATTGCAATGGGGGCCATGTGTGCCCCCATATTCACCAGTGCAGTACTTCTCAAATGGAAGATTGATTTTGTGTTTAATGCAGACCTCTTTAGATTTTTGTTCTTGTTATTACTGGTATTTGGATGACATCTTATTTACATGGACTGGTAATGAAGACTTGATACTTGAATTTGTTAAACAGCTTCAAAGTACCTTCCTATTTTTTTGCGTTCACTCATCATGCTGACAACAATTCAAAGAACTTTCTTGAAACTGTAGTTATGAAAGGCATGAACTGGCATGAAGATACATCTGTCTACAGAAAACTCACCTTTTGTAATGTCTTCCTGCATTTTCAAAGTAACCACCCACTCCAGCAAAAAAAGTGGGAAGGGGTCAAAAATCAATTTATTCGCATGTCCCATCTTACTTCTGATGATCAAACTTGTTACAAGGAACTTGAAAAGCTTAAATCTATGTTTTTCAAAATGTGGTTATCCCACTACTCTGACTGATGAAACTTGAAACCTTGTTATGCAGGAAAGAAATGGCAAATAATGGCACTATAATCAGCAGTGGGATACAAACTTCTTTACTCGAGAACACTAATGAACCTAATATCAGGTCAAGTTTCACCTATACCAGCAATATGGTACTACATTAGTCTCTTGATGCTCCTGACATTAGATGCATCTTAAATAACAACTGGCACAGGCTACAGTGGGATAACAGTTTCACAATGTTGTTTGACCAGCCTCCCACAATTACTTTTGAGAACTTTTCAAATATTAAAATGATTTTGGAAAATCCTAGGAAGCAACTAAGGCATGGTTTTCCTAAGACCTCTAAATGTGGCTGACGCCATCAGTGTTAATTTTTTATTCTGATTTTGAAGGGCCACTGTTTGATTTGATTTACAAATGGGCAGTGCCTGGCTGGTTTAACTGTTGTTCCACTAAAGTTGTTTATTTGGCACATTGTACATCCTGTGCTGCATTATATATTGGTAAAACCAATGACGCATTAAACAAGAGAATCTACAAGCACACTTATGG
This sequence comes from Protopterus annectens, assembly GCF_019279795.1. Taxonomy (NCBI): domain Eukaryota; kingdom Metazoa; phylum Chordata; order Ceratodontiformes; family Protopteridae; genus Protopterus; species Protopterus annectens. Next base: position 551,772,608 of record NC_056747.1, on the reverse strand, counting down.
TATTTCTAAAAATGACATAACCCCCTTGGGGAGGTGAGTGGGAAACTAAATTAGATTATGAGGAACTACTATGGCAGTTTAAAATCAATAGCATCACCAACCAGGTTTAAATGAGTGTGTTTCAATAAAATCTGTTCTCAAATTATGTTCAGCAAAATTATGATGTTATTGCAGTGGTTAGGGTTTCTCTTTAATGGTTTTATACAAATTCACCATCATTTTAGGTTAACATGAGTATTAATTTTTTTTGTTTTGTAAGTGTTATTATTATGAATTCAGGGGAGAACTTATGTGTATGGACCCTACATTTTCCTTACATAGTTTTTATCTTATGGCTGAAAAAATAAAATCTTTTGTAATATTGATTATTTATAATGTTAAAATTCACTAACACTGGTTAGTTGAATTATTTAAATTTTGTGTAATTTTACTTAAGTGCCATCTCTTTTAAAATCATGGGAAAGCAGATTAATTGATTCCACAAAAGGAACTGGTGTCATTAATTATTCATTCTGATGAAGCTCCATTCTTTCAGGGATGAAAGTGCTAAATCTTATACATTCATTGGTTTGTGACTGTCTTTCTAGCTTCCATTGTATCACCCTGTTGCTATTATTCAAAGTACTCAGTGATAATCAGGGTGCTGAAATCAATGTTTGCAGAACATGAAATACCTGAACAAGTGATATCAGGTAAATAGTCATATTTTACATGCCAAAAGTTCAACATTTTTTTACGTGCCTATGATTTTCAACATATTTCTTCAAATGAAAAGTGGTTGAAATCAAATGCAAAAGTAGAACAAATGATATATAATGTGAAAACATTATAGAATCAAAAAGCATCAGATAGTGTTTTTTTTATTCTTTTACCATTATTAGAAATATCCCAGTGTATGCAGTAGGTCTGCTTCCATTATGACTGTTAATGAGAAAGAACAACAAGGACACATTATCTGATGCTTTTTACACTGATGGTTCCAGAGATCCTTCAAACTCTATCTCCAAGGCCAAGAACAGTGCATCAGTGGGCCCAGGCAATATCCCAGGATGCCTTCTAAATAGTATGAAACAAGACCTATCAGGCTCTCTGGAATTGCTATTTAACTGTAGCCTCCAAACAGGCTTTGTGCCTCATGAATGGACAACAGCAACAGTCAACCTTCTGCACAAAGTTGGGACATCTACAGACTCTGGAAACTACAGACCCATAAGTCTCACTAGTCTTATATATAAAGACGTGGAAAGAATTATCATGGAAATGCTCAACAGCAATATAGTAAACCTCCAGACACTGGATCCAACCCAGTTTGGTTTCATCAAGGGCAGGTCATACCTACGCAACCCGAAGGACTTCTTTGAGAAGGTCACCAAAACAATGGATGAGGGCAAAAGGGTTCACACTGCCTACCTTGATCTGGCCAAGGCATTTGACACAATATTCCACTTGGGCAGTGCTGACAAACTCAAGAGGTTAGGTACAAACCCATACATCACTCACTGGATAGCCAACTGGCTCATAGACAGGCCCCAAGAAGTTAGAACTGGGAAGTCCACCTCTACAAAGAGGCCAGTCACAAGTGGAGCCCCTCAGGGATCGGGCCTTGGAACTCTCCTTTTGGCATTTACTTCTCTTAAGTTAAGGCCAATGTCAATGGTCTCTGGCTGACTAAATTTGTAAATGATTGCAAATTAGGAGCTGTCAGTGAATCCCACACTGACATAAATGTTCCCCAGTATGGGCTGACCCAGAAAAACAACTGGTGTCAGTGCCATGATTAAAACCAAATACCAAGAAATGCATAATAGTATCCTTTGGGAAGTTATCCACCCTTGGTAACTATCATATTGACAACACACCCCTTAGAATTGACCCAGTAGTCAGGGATTTCAGGAAACGCATAGACAGTAATCCAGCATTTGACCATAATGCGTGGCGAGGTTAGGAGTGTGGCCTAATGGTTAAGGTGTTTGCCTTACAAACACAAGGTGCAGGGTTTGAGTCTCACAAGGGATAATTGGCTAGGCTTAAAATGGCTCGCAAGGGCAATTAGCCTAGTACTAATCTATGAACCTATGAGTCTACAGTAGTGAGGAAATCACTTTATGTTGCACAACTTATAAACAAACGTAGGGCATCAAAGTCCAAGGAAGTCATTGTTCCACTGTATTCAACTTTCATCAGACCTATCATTGAGTACAATGCCCCATTTGGTATGTACCTAACCAGGCATATCAAACAATTGGAATATCCACAAAGGTTCTTCACTAAAAGAATACAGGGCATCATTAAAATGTCCTATGCATACCGCCTCAAGGCCCTATCCCTGTATTCTGTCTCTACACGATTTTGAGGGGAGATCTATGCCTGGTATGCAGGGCATTATCAGACCCACTCTGATGGACCTCCTGCATATCCACAGAAAAACAGCACCAGAATTATCCATTCTAAAGACTAAAACCTTGCCTGTGATATAAATATGACCTGGTGGAGAGACAGGCATGTATCCCAGAGACTAGCCCATCTTTATAACAGGCTCCCCATCCATGTGAAGCAGAGTTCCTCCCTGTGGCACCTATGTCTCTAATGGACACAGGTAACCTGTGAATGGTTCATCTCCCAGGCCCCTTCTTGTAAATGTTTAATCTGCCACGCTCATGCTTACCCTTATCAAGGGTATTAAAAATTGTCAGAGATTTGGGATGCACGGCTAAGCTTAAAAATGCCTTTGTGGTCGTTAGCTTAGTAAACACCTATGAACTTATCAACATAAGACCATGTCAGGAAAAAAAAAGCCAATCAAGCACAAAACAACACTACGATTGACAGAGAAAAAATGCCTCTTCTAAAAGGAGTAAAGTATGACAGTTGATAAACGTTTGTGCCGCAAATCTTTTATTTAGTAACTCATAATCAAAGACTAAGATTATACGTGTTTCAGAGTGAGATGTACAATTTTCTAAAAGAATCCAAAGACATTTGCCAAACATTTGAAATAAAAATACTCGCAACAAAGAAATCCGGACAGATGCACCCTAGATGCCAGATACTATGTCTGAGATGTCAAAGAAATATTTTTTATAACTGTAAGATCAGGATTTAAGAATTCTGCTATATAATCTACCAGTCAAAAATCAAGAAAACTTTACTTCCTCCACTTCTTTTTCTAGTGCTTCTAATCTGAATAGAATAAAATTAACCAAGGAGAATTCTGACACTACTAAATATGCTAAACTTGTAAAGCAAACAGAAAGTTAACTGTCTGTAATCAGTAGGGATATATCACACTTCCCACTTACAAAGCTGGACAGCTTCTAATTCTTTCCAATGAGTTTAGCTGAAAGAGTTTGAAGAAGTAATACGGTATAATATCGTAGAATTAATGAAAAGTAAAGCCTGACCAAGCCTATTTGTCTCATTCCATTCCTGATGTTGGAATGCTGAATGCTGCCCCTTTTTTAGAGCTTTTCCCATAACAGTGCTCACTTCGGCAGGTAACTGTTTGATAGAATTCAGCACTGCTGTCTGCAGAGCATTGGTAAGCTTTTTCTAACTTGTTTATATAAACTTTCAATGTTCAAACACTAAAGGTTTTACTTAGGAATTACTTGTCTTAACAGCATTTTCCCTGTTATTATCATAACTACTTACCTGTTCTCCCACCAGACCTGGCTTTATCAAGTAGATGAAGGTCCTCACCCCCATCTGTTGCTCAACAAACACAAAAGCTAGTTAGCTGCTGGATAGTCCATCAGTCTTTAATTATCTTTGGGTTTTGTTCAGTAGTTGTTTGTCTGTGGTTTTCGTGAGTCATAAATAGCCATGTCAGGTCTGTTTCATTGCCGTTTCCTCTTACCTTGTTTTTTTTTTATTCTCTCTCTGCCACCAGGGGAGATTACAGTTACAAAATACACATTAAATGTATACATCAACACGTATGTTCAGCAATAGGGCAATAATACATTATACTAAAGCTGCAGACAAGTTGGGCCATTGGTTCACAACCTCTGAAGCAAGGAGGGTTTGCCACACCAACAGGAAGTGATGTTTCACTTCATAGCATTAATTCATACCAGTTGCTTCTTCTCAGGGGAAGCAAAGCACAAAAATATATATATAAAAAATGAAAATAATTAAAAGCAGCCTTCAGAGACTTAGGACTTTACACCTGTCACCAAGAATTTTCATATACCAAATCCCTCTATCTCCCACACAAACAAATACAAATCAATGTATTATTATGTTCATGGGTTAGTACTAGGCTAACTGCCCCTGCGAACCATTTTAAGCCTAGCTAGTTAACCCTTGTAAGACTCAAACCCTGCACCTTGTATTTGTAAGGCAAACACCTTATCCATTAAGCCACCCTCCTATTATCTACATGTTTCATCTGTTCCTGTTTAAGGCATTGTCCCATTTATTCAAATTACAGCTGTTACTTTTTAATCTATTCTGAAATGTGTTAGTTTTGGAGAGCAAGTGTTGAAGCTTACTTAAGAATCAGTTCAAGAATTAGAGTCGTTCATTGCTATCACTTCAGTAAATGCACATACGAGTTTACATTCTCTCATTCTTACAATGAGTCAAGCTAGCATTATGATCACTTTAAAAGTGTCCCTTACTGACCTTTTTTTCTCTTTATTTGTTCTGCATCTGTTGTATATCTGTCCCTTATTAATTACTGCCATGCAAATTAACCAATGCAAAAAAAAAAAAAAAAAAGATGAAAAAAGCACAAAACCTTTACAGATTTTGACAGTCTTATATGCATTTATACCAGTACACCTCAAGGCAGCAACAGGGAACATTAGGCCATGAGTAACTCACAACACCTCATTAGTCGCACTTTAATCAGTTCACAGGCTCACCCATAAACAGACTATCAGCTGGTGTCAACAGTCAGGCTGATAACTAAGAACACAGTATTTCAAGTCTTTTGGTCCTACATAATATATTTCTGGCTCACAGTAAGCTACTGTACAAGGGTCTTGGTCAAGTTCAAATCAAACCAGCTACCCAATCTTTACAGAGCAAACATTCAAGTCCGATCACCAATCAAAAGTCACAGTTCCCATCAACACACACACACACACACACACACACACACACACACACACACACACACACACATATGCAAAATAAATAAATAAATTAGTAATAGTAGTAGTAGTAGTAATAATCATCATTCAGTTCAAAGGGCAGCATGTATAATTGATACAGGACATATATCTAAATACATTTCTTTTCTTTTTAGGATTTTCAGCATGTCCTTAATTCAGGACTTTAGGCAGAGATGGAACTGGATATAAGAGGAGGCCAGGTTGCTTTTTGAGGTATTTTTGGTGGAGGACAATGATCTAGCAGCAGAACCATGTCAAATGAAGACAAAAAGGCTGCCTGGTCAAACCTCTGTGATGGACAATTTAGAGGAATGTCCAGCTCCGAAAAGGCCAATGGGGAGGAACCAGAAGGAGACAGTATCCAAAACCCAAAGACAATTTCCCAACATATTTCAAAAGGTACTGGGATGGCAAATGTGGCAATTAGTCAAGGTGAAGATCAAACAGGACAGATAGAAGAATATCTTTATGCTTTTATTGAAGCCCTTAATGAGGATGGCAGGGTTAAACTGCCTTAAACAGTATGAGGGAGCAATAATGACCTCTCAGATCAAAGACCACCTATTGATGCCATTCATATATGGCCCAATATGCAAAATGCAGATTTCTCCTAAACCTCACCATTTCCTCTAATCCAATTAGCATCTTCAGAAAATGGTACCACTACTACAACACTAGATCATAGAAATATTAACACAAACACTATCAGCATTCACCCCTTAAAAGATCCACAAGGTCTATCCATAGCGGCACATATATCACAATCAGTAAAAGAAAAACATTTGGAAAGAGGACTCCATAGACATATTTGATCTCGTCTGGATGCCAACAGCATTCAAAGAATAATTGATGATAATATCAAAGGATCTAAAGATCTGGTAGAAGCCCTAGTGGTCAATCGAAGATGGCAACCCAAAAATGTGAAAATAATGCCTTGGGATGGGTCTACTTCTAAATTTTGAAGTTTAAAAACCATGGGATCGAAGTTTTGCAACTCTGAAATTTAAATAAAAAAATATAAAAATAAGAATCTTTTTTTTATGTTTTTGCATGGGGGCAAGCCATCCTGCACCCCCACAGGCCCCTGCTAATTAAATATACCAAATTCAAGGTTGCACTACAGCATGGAAAATACTTCCGTGGTGGTGCAGCGGTAGCATTGTTTGCCTCACAGCAAGAGGTTCTCCCATTCGATTCTCGGCTGGAGTGTGGGAAGTGCCTTCTGTGTGGAGTCTGCATGTCCTCCCTGTGGTTGGGTGGGCGTTCGAAAGACATGCTTAAATGGGCGTGCCTTCGTTGAAGGTTGAACATTGAACTGGCACCTCGGCATTCGTGAAAATCTACTGCCAATCATTAGCGGACCGGAGTTCTGCTGTGGCGACCCCTAACCAGGAAAAGCAGAAAGACAACAACAACTACAGCAGGGAAGATGGTAAATATACCATTCCGCGCTGTACAGTGATCTCCAGTTAAATGTTTCAAAACTTCAATGTTATGGTCTTGACTATAAGAAATTCAAAAATTTTCTAACTTCAAAACTTAGAAGGAGAACCCATGGGATAATTGGATAGTGAGATTCATGCACAACATGGTCATACTTATAGAAATGTATCCATACATGGCTATTATCTTGCTAGGATACTTTCTTATCGTAAAGGAGGCCCATGCATTAAAAGAGGGGATGCCGTAGTATCACTACCACCAAAGGCTCAGAAAGTTAAAATCAAAAGACATGCAATTAAACAGGAAATAAGACAAGTTGACACTTGGCTAAATGTTATGGTGGACAGTTACAAAAGTGAGCCTAACCAACAATAGGATTAATTATTGTCAAGGCAAATCTTGCTGGGATTTCAGTGCCAACAACTGTAGTTGACTGGCATGCATATTTTCTGACATTTGCTATGTCTGTGGTGGGAAACACCCCTTTATAAAATGCTAGCACAGAGACATCAAGGGTCTTCAAAGTTTAATCCAACATCAGTACAAAACCTATCTCAATGCAGAGTTTATAGTTCCAACATATCCTGCCACTTTCACAGATTTAGATAACTCAAATGATAGCCATACTCTTGTCAAGATAGCAGTCCTCAGAGAGTTCCTCAAGTATTGCCCAGACCAAACTATTGCCAGGGTTATCACTGAAGGCTTCTCCACTGGGCTGTCCATACAATCCAACATGGAGCACACTCATGCCCGGTGGGGGGGGACTTTGTCATTACTCAACTCCATCCTTGCAATGTAAATCCGACTAATTCACATCACGGGACCTTCTCAGACATCCTATTTGAATCTTTATCATTTATTCCTTAGGACAGTTTCCCAAGAAGTTGTTCTTTGACTGTCATTTAATATATTACTCATCCTACCCAAAAAGGCCAACATTAAATGATGGCCTTGATAAAAGGGATTCCATAAACATTACTCATGGCTAGATGGTTAAGTAACCATCATAAAATAAATTAGATCTCCCTGGGTGATAAAGATTGACATTCAGTCCACTTTCTGGCCCTTTCCTATCAATAACCAGGACTGGCAATGGAATTCAATGTCAGATATTTTTGACACTCCTGTTCCTATGGGGTGCTTGATAGCATGCGTGGTGTGTACCTGCTTCAGAAAGATGCTGCTATGGTGTTAGAAGCAATTAAGCCTGTATTTCCTTGGAGCCAATATATAGATGATTTTTTTTAATCTTAGGATATGGAGAAACTGAAACAAAGGCCTGCTTCTAGTCATTCATTAATTTATGTAACTGATTAGGATTACTATTATCAGAATACAAGTTAGAGGGATTGGCCAAATCATGAACATTTTAGGCATTGAGACTGATACTGTATAGGGTGTTTCCATCTGCCAGAAGAAAAATTCAGGAAAATTACCAACGGGAATTACAGTTTTCTTGCTTCTAAAAGGGTTTGCAATCAGGCAAGTGATGGAGCTGTTTGGTCTCCTTAACTTTGCCTGTTGAGCCATAGTTCTACAGTTCCAGGCCGAACTTTCACCAGGTCCTTAGCAGACCTCCTATATGGATGCCACAAGAAAAAACTACAGGGTCAGGATTAATAAGTTAGGGAAGACCTCTGAATATGGTTCAGCTTCCTCCAGCAATACAAATGTACATCCTTTTGGCAAGATGATTGTGTATCCAACAATAAAACCTGCAGTTGTTCATAGAGGCATCTAGCAGAAATTGTATGGGGGCTACTTCAAAGGACACTGGTTTTCAAAACCATGGCAAAAATCTGAGCTTTAGTAAGAAGGAAAGATATCACATTTTTTTTTGAGATTTTCGCCATCTGGGTTTCAGCATTCATATGGTAAGATCAACTCAGCAACAAACATTTTATATTCAGATCAGACAACAAAGCAGTAGTACAGATACTTACAATAAAATCTTCCAAAAATGTTTGGGTCATTTCTAAGAGTGTTAGTTCTGCCTCTTAAGATCAGTTTGTATTTTACTGCAAAACACATTAAGGGATCCAAGAATAAAATACCTGCTGCTCTTTCTCTATTGCAGATTCAGCAATGCAAAATAATAGTTTCACAAGCAGATTCACTCCCTACCCCTATTCTGGAAAGAGTATGCATAAATGAAGAACAGTACCTATGTTCTGGTTTTGTAATTCATGGGCCAAAAGTACAACTACAGCATGCATTGCTGCAGTTAAGCATTTTCTCGATTTTTCTGTAGCTTAGGAAATCGGGACTGCCAATTTGATGCACACACCATACTGCATTACCTTCATTACTGTGACCACATGGGCCTTGAACCAGGCACAGTTAGAATCAACCTATCAGCCTTAAGCGTATTTGCTAAAATATTCCAAGTTCTAGACCACACAAAACACTGGACACTTGCCAGGGTCAATAAAGTGTGAGCCATAGAGAAGAATGCCACCCATGACAGGAGGCATCATATAGGTTCAGCATTACTGAAATCCAGCCTGCTCAGCTTACACTCTTTATCTGACAAATATTACAAGTACTGCCTATGGGCCATACTGTTCTTCTGGTTACACTTTGGTGCCTTTAGGATTAATGAATTGATAGGCAGGCTAAGATGGGTGAATGTAATTTTCATGCAGAAGGCAGATTTAATCTGGATTTCCACATTAAAAATAGACCAGTTAGCCCATGGCCATCAAGGTTTCCTACAAAGAAGCAATGACTCCATTTCATGCCTGGTTGCTTGGGTAAACTTATCTGTGAATTAAGTCCAAACTGAAATTACATCAGGTTAGTGTTTACCACTTATGAAGGATTTAGTGTTAACACCACCCATCTTTCCAAGCAGCTCAGATGAGGTTTAGTCCACTTAGGCATTTTCCTCCAATTTTATACCTCCCATTCATTCAGAATTGTTTGAGCCTCTGATTTTGTTGCCTCAGGCCAGCTCACTGAGCTTATCAAAGGTTTAGGCAAGTGGTTTTCTGAATCTTATTTAAGATACACTCCTACTGGCCTCTTCTTAACTATGAGAAGTTTTCTATTTTTTCTGCAAAATTATTGCCCACAAGTGATGATCTGATGATTTCCTCATGTACAATACCAATTGCATTTTCTTTTTGTTCACTAGTTCCTAATATATTTATTAGTGTTTCAGTGTTTCTCACAAGAATAAACACTGATACGCATATATATTAATGTTTATTGTTGTGATGGCATTCATCATGATGTCTAGTTTACCCTGTTTCATACTTCTTCCGCTCCACTTTACAAATGTACATAGTTTTATGCAGCTCCATTCTTGAGGATCTCAGCACGTGAATATCCTTTCAGCATTAATCGCTCTGAGTCCAAGCCTTTAGCGCAAGTGATACTTTTTTCTCTGCCCTTCTCCAGTAGTATGAGAAATGCCCTCAGACCTGGGGGTCTCATATTCCTGTCATGACTGGCTTGTCTTGGGTGACCCTACACGGTACAACTCCAAGATATGCAAACTCTTTCACCATGACAGGGTAATGGTCTAGTAGGTGACTCTTTTTTTACCTGTTTCCTGTTTTGTGGAGACGGATTCATCTTTAATAAAGAGCTTAATGTCCAGGCTGCAATGCACCAGGTAAAAACAAAATTGCTGGTAATGGAACTGACTGTTGTCTTTGAGGTCATATGACTCAGAATAAAGGGAAAATTCCAGAGGAAAGATATACAAAAAGATTAAGAAATTAGAGAAAGAAAAATACTTCCACAAAAAAAAAAAAACCATCAGAAGCTTCAAATAAAAATGTGTGATCATTAATACAACAGATCCATGAAAAACACTAAATAGACCAAGAAACCTTGTCCCTTTTGGAAAAAGAAGTGACTGAGGAAGTGTAAAAATTTAAAGAACAAAATTTAGAGATGTTTGAAAGGTATAAAAAAGAAATATGGTCATGAGAAAGAAAGAGAGATCTGATATGGTGCAATATTTATGCAAAGGAGAAAGCCAAATTAATCAACACAAAAAAGGCAGCCCCAAAGATATTCAAAGAAAAATACAGGCAGAGGCATCCAAATATGGAAAACTTCACAATAAAAAAATAAGATCACAAAGAGGGAATGTAGAACAGAAGATTAGTCAAGTAGTAGTTAAAAAAAATAAAAGCCGAAGTTATGGAATATTTGCAAAGTGAATGATTCAGTTATATCACAGCATGATAGAACAACTAGTCACCCAAGTAAGGAGAAACAAAAGGAGCAGGAGACATCTGAAGAAGAAATATGGAAATGGGAAAGAAAAAGATTTAATATGATGCAATATTTATGCAAAGGAGAAAATAAAACTAAATGCAAAAACAGCAACATCAAAGATATTTGAAGAGAAACACAGACAAAGATATACGGACATGGAAAATTATACAATACAAAAATAAGAAAACAAAGAGGAAAAGTAGATTAATGGAGAAGTTAAAGAAATAGAAAGTGAGGTTATGGATTAACTGCAAAGTGAAGGCTTTAGTGTAGAAAATTAAACTCAGATAACAACACAACAGTATAGACCAATGGACACCCAAATTAAGGAGAAACCAGTGGTGTGGGAAGCATCCAATCAGTTAACATATGAAGATACTTTGGCACCTCCCATAGGAAACCAGTACAAATGTGAAGTTGGAGCTACAGAGCAAGGGAAAGAACAGGAAATGGTGGTGACTCTGAGTTCCCATATGAAAGAGCAACGGATGACACAGGGTGAAACTGAAGAGAACATGGCACAGGAAGATGCTTTGGAACTTTTTGTAGAATGCCAACAGGGCATGGAGAATAAAGAATGTAGCCTCAGTTTAGAATAAAATGATCTAAGAGAAGAGTTGCTTGATTTAATAGAGATGGACAGACATATTAAGATAAATGAAAGAAATAGACTGCAGAAGGTCAATAAAACCCACTCATTCAACATACCACAATTAAATAAGATAGATTATTGAGCAGCCAAACTAATCACAGATAAAATCCTACCACAAGAACACAGAGTAGTAGGGGAAAGGAGAGAGAGAAATCAAATGCCATTCATGGAAGTATTGAATACAGGAAACTATAAAGCAATTAAGACATAAAGTGTCAGTAGTAGTAGAAAAGTATAGAAGATGGAACAGATCAACAAAAATGCTCAGAAAGATAGACGTGGTAAAAACAATGCTCAGTATTATAATGGATCAAGGTTTATCGTGCACTGTTGCAAATAATATACTAAAAATATCAGCACAGGCAGAAAATCTTAGAAGATACACAGATAAATAAAAAGGAAAATTACAAAATAAGCAATTTATTGATGATCCAAAAAAGTTTCATAGAGAATTATGAAACAAGGTTAAAAGTAATTGAAAGACCACCAAAAAAAGAAGAAATAGACACATTTTGGGGAAATATTTATGAAGATCCTGTGGAGCATAACAAAGATGTTAAATAGATAGAAGTAAAAGAAATAATAATAAGTTCAAATGTACAGGCTATCAAATGGGATGAAGTAACATCCAGAGAGACTGAAACAAAGTTAAGAAAAGCCTCTAATTGGAAACCCCCAAACCCAGATGCAGTAACTTCTGGCTAAAAGTACTAACATCTTTGCATGAAGATTTAGCCATGAGCAGACCTCTCAACCAATCAGGGACAAATTTGAACAGAATCAGGGAAAAGTCAAGAAAAACTCAGGGACAATCAGGGACACTTTTAAAATATTAGTGCTATTAAGTTGAAACATTGAGAGAATCAGAGCATATGAATTGATACACCTTTTCTGAAGTAAAAGAAGTGTATAACTCTTAATTCTTGTCATTATTCATTAAGTGTAATCCACCACCTTTCTGCACAAAGTCAGTAGTTCTAGGAGGGATTCAGAGGGACAAAGCAAAAATTTGAGTCAAAATCAGGGACGTCCCTGAAAATTAGGGACAGTTGAGAGGTATGGCCATGAGTAATAATTATTTATATGCACATCCCTAACAGACACCTGCCTGGCTAACAACTGGAAAAACAATGCTCCTACTTAAGAGTGAATCTGCAAGCTACCCTAAAAATTATAGGCCAATAACTTACCTTCCGACAATGTATGAACTGTACACTGGAAATGATGCAGACAGATGTTATAGTCATTTAGAAGAAAACTCAATTATGGCAATAGAACAAAAGGGTAATAAAAAGAAAGTCCTATGGAACAAAGGATCGTTTGTTGTTAAAGTCATAGTGGAGAGCTGTAAAAAAGGAGACAAATCCAAGTATGATAGACTACAAAAAAGCATTTGACAGTATCCCACATTCATGAATAAAAAAAGTGCTTAAAAATGTATAAGATACATCCTACACATCCTACACTGACAAACTACATCACAGCAACCATGAAACAGTAGCAAACCACTTTCCAGTTGAGCCATGATAAAGGACAAATTGTTATTCAAGGGATAAAACTTCAAAGGGGGATATTCCAGGGTGACTCTCTGTCAGTGCTGCTCTTTTGCCTTGCCTTTAACCCATTAAGATATCTGCTTAACAGGTTAGGTCATGGCTATAATCTGGCTCCCAGAAAGCAACAAAGTGAAAAGACTTCTCATCTTCTCTTTGTAGATGATTTAAAACTGTATAGCTCATCAGATGAGGAACTAAAAGCACAACTGCAAGTAGTCAAAACTTTTTCAGATGTTATAAGAATGTAATTTGTTCTTGATAAATGTGCATAAGCAACCATTAAAGCAGGAAAGCTGCAGCACCAAGAAAACATCAGTTTGGGACAAGGATGCAATATAAAAGAACATGAGCAAGAGGGAGTGTATAAATATTTTGGAAATGATGAAGGATGAACAATAAAACATGAAAAAATGCAAATAAAACTCAGTAAGCAATATTTTAGAAGACTTTAATTCTTAAAACAGCATTGACATCTAGGAACAAAGTTCAAGCTATAAACCAATTTATTCTTCCTGTCCTAACTTACAGTTTTGGAGTGACTGACTGGCCCCACACAGTGTTGGATAGATTAGATAGGAAAACAAGAAGTATGCTTCATGCTCATCAAATATTTTATAACAATCAGTGCATATCAAGATTATATATTCCCCATTCCGGAGGAGGTATGAGGCTCTTTGAAACTGATTACATGTATAGATCTTCAGTCGTGGGACTGCATACATATATGCTGACCTCACAAGACTCAAACACAATGAAAGTTTTGAAACATGAGAAGAATAAATCTAAGATAACATTTCTGCTCAGTCTAGCAGAAGCATATCGACGTCAAGTAGGAATGGAAATAAAACCAGAGGTAGATAAAAATCAGGCAGCAACTGGATGTGCCAAAAAACAAAAGACAGAATATAAGGTGAAGGATCAGATGAGAAGGCAAGGAATGTAGAAAATGCATTAATATACTTGCAAGTATAGAAAACTCCTGGAACAACCTCATGCTGATCAGGATTGAATGCAGGAATGGTTAAGGAGAGGCAAATTCAAACCAAAAGATGAAAAGTTAATATTGATGGGCCAAGACAGTGGACTACATACACACTGGTTTACAAAGTCCACTGAACATGTGGAAGAAACAGACAAATGTAGGTTTTGTAAAACAGAACTGGAAACAGTTTCACACCTTGTTGCTGGTTCTATTATAACAATGGCAGAAGGATGGTATACTGAAAGGCATAATAATGTGGCAAGACTGTTGCACTAGGGAATGTGCAAACATTATAACATTGAATTAAATGGAAAGATGAGCCACAAAGCCTCATAAAAAACGATGAACTCTATATCAAATGGGAACACCCTTTTGCCAACAGTCCAAAAGATAGATGCAAGCAAACCAGATATACTGGTCCATGAAAAGAAGACAAAAGTGTCATTTATCCCTGAAATTGCTACACCCAGTGACTACAGTGTCTTGTCTACAGAGGCACACAGTTATAAAATATTAGGATTTGAAGGCAGAAATGATAGTAAGGTGGAAGAAAAATACCAGACAATTCCAGTAGTAGTAGGAGCAACGGGTCTTATAAAAAAGAATCTACAATTGTAATTACATATGTTACCGATACATATAAATCTGTATGAATTGTAGGAGGAGTCACTGCTGGCCACAATGCGAGTGCTGGGAAGAACACTTCTGGCCAACATCAAAGACTGAAGCAATACAAATTTTGTGAACTTTAATCATACTTTGACGTAAGAATGGGGTCCATTCCCATCATGGCATTAGAAACTCAAAAGGCTTGGAGAAATTAAAAAAATAGGAAAATGCAATATTTTCAATAGTTTCACCTTAGATTTAGTATAGTTAGAGATCAAGGACGTGGATGTACCCTCTCTGAAACAATCTCTTTGGGATTTTGTGATGTGTTTCTATGGAACTTAATATGCTTGTGATATTTTGCATTTTGGTGGACCAGTTGTGTTTTTTATTTTTTTTGTATCTCAACATAAGGTTCTCAAGGAATTCCTTTATATATTTCTTAGCAAATGGAAACAGATACTATTCCAAACAAAGGGATCAAATAGTTTTTATCTAATTTTGACTAAAAGCTTTGACATGTTTCAGAGATCAGCAGGTCTTGAAATTTAAAGTAGAAAAGAGGTGAGGAGATACAAATATACAATTATATGAAGTTGTAACCTAATATTAGCATTGGTACAAAATTAAAAAAAGAAAAAGTATTTACAAATCCAAAATGTTGCAAAGTGATACAAAAGGGAAGCTATGTTATACCTATGAAGGAGAAAATCAAGAAGAAATATGAGATTCTGAATGAACAAAGGTCTATTAAATTAATAAAACATTAATGAATGTTAAAAGTTTGAATATATCAAAGGAATCCCCCAAGATCATTGTGGCGACTTCCTATGACCCAGGCAACCATGGTTCTTCCTTCTTTTGGAAATGGCTAGGGGCAAATACCACAAGCTTCCTCATGGAGTGCATCTAATCACACAAGAACATAGGCATTTGACACACAGCAACATCAGTCAACTTCAGCTGACTGCTTGGATGATAGGGTCTGGAGGCAAGAAAGCCTGCTACTAGAAAATCCCATATTAACAAGACTGGAGACTTTGGATCCAACCCAGTTTGGCTTTGTCAAAGGCAGATCATGCCTTTTAAACTTGGTTGACTTTTTCGAGACAGTCACCAAGGCCATTGATGAGGGAAAGGCAGTCCATACAGCCTACCTCAACCTGGCAAAGGCCTTCGACACAATACCCCACTCAGGTATCATCGAAAAACTCATCAGCTTGAATGTAAACCCATACATCACAAGATGGGTTGCAAACTGGCTAAGTGACAGAACCCACAGGGTCAGAGTTGCTGGAGCCATGTCAGACTCAAAGCCTGTCACAAGTGGTGTCCCACAGGGCTCAGTCCTGGGTCCACTCTTGTTCGGCATCTACTTTTCTGAAGTACAAGCAAACACAGGAGGGTTATGGCTGACAAAGTTTGCAGATGACTGCAAACTGGGCGCCATAGTCGAAAACACATCTGACACAGATATCCTTCAGAAGGGCCTCACAGAAACGGATAACTGGTGCCAGAGCCATGGCCTAAAGTTAAACGCCAAGAAATGCATAGTCATACCCTTCGGGAAAAACAAGGTTACCCCTAGCTACCATATAGGTGGCAATTCACTGAGCACAGAAGAAGTCATCAGGGATCTGGGGACCCAGGTTGACAGTAGCCTTCGCTTGACACTCATGTTGCTAAAGTAGTTAGGAAAACCTTCTACATTGCCCACCTGATCATGAAGGGATTCACATCTAGATCAAGGGAGGTCATCATGCCCCTGTACTCATCACTCATTAGACCTATGATTGAGTACAATGCCCCATTCGGAATGTATCTGACCCGACACCTGCAGCAGCTGGAAAGGCCCCAAAAGTTCCTCACCAAAAGGATAAAGGGTCACAAAAATATGTCTTATGCTGCCCGACTGAAAGAACTCCAGCTCTATTCAGTCTCATACCGCTTGCTCAGAGGTGACCTGTGCCTGACATATAAGGCCATGTCAAACCCAGATTTGATGAATATGCTTCACCTCAAAAAATCTAGATCCCTCAGAAACACAAGGGCAGGAGACTTAAACCTTGACACTGTTATTAATAGAACGTGCTGGAGGGACAGATTCATCACCCAGAGACTCCCTATGCTGTGGAACAAAATCCCGGTACATGTGAGGCAGAGCACCTCGCTGGCCTTGTTCAAGAGGAATCTTGACCAATGGATGGGAGATCGCAGATATACCCCAGGGATTACTTCAGTGTCACTGCTTGACAGAGGCACAGCAAAATAATAGGCATAGTTTTATTCAAACTAAAGGGGTGGCGAAAGCCACATAACTATGGGCTAGGCTTATAAATGCCCTTGGGCAGATAGCCTAGTATGAACCTATGAACCTAAAAGAGTTTCTATTTGTCAGCAACCTAACAGCACCAATTCAGGGATATCTGTTCTTGGATTCTATCAGATTTGCATGAGTTACTATCCTACGGCCTTTCTTATTCTTATATTAAAGTTCATTTATCAACCATTTCAGCATGTCTACCCATGGATCCTCCTCTTTCAATGCAGTCTCATGTCAAAATGGTTTTGAAAAGGGTTAAAAGGATTTGCATAAGAAGCCTCCAAGAAAACCAGTATCCTCCTCAGATCTTAATTTTGTGTTAAAGAAGTTAACACTTAGTCTTTTTGAACCAGCTTATCTGACTGACTTGAGTTTCTTAACAGGAAAAACAGTTTTACTGAGTGCTCTGACTACTGCAAGAAGGGTATCTGTGGTGTAAGCTCTCATGGTGAGTCAGCCCTGTCTACTTTTCCACAGAGACAGGATCCAATGGGATTAATGCTCTACTCCATTTTACAAATTCAAAATAAAATAAATAAGATAAAATTAAAACACTCATTAAAAGAATGACATATACTGAATTATAAAAAAAATCTGTATAAAGGAAGGAAATGTACCTTAAGGTAAGTGATAAAATCACATCACTGGGGAAATATGAAGAAAGGATGGTATGGTCTTCAGCTCACATTAGGGAAGGCCTTCAAAAAAAACAAAAGCATAAAGTTTGGTGAGGAGCAAAGTGAGGAGGTCAATTCTGCAGAAAGGAAATAAGTAAATTGATTGTTTTCTAGGTTAAGGATAATTATAAAATGACAGCTTTTACATGTCTGCGTTAACAAGACAATTTCTATACCAAAATTTTAATGCATCGTGGGATTTGATGAAATTACTAAATTACTATTTATAAAATCAATGTCTTTAGCTTAACTGTTGCAGCTGTGTATACAATTCTGTTTAATGATCTTTTTCAGCAAAGACCAAGCATGTCTTCTTTCAAAATGTAGTTACAGCTGGTATTTATAAGGGGAAGGAATGTAAAAATAAAAATAAATATAGACCTACCAATTTATTAAGCTATTTTATGAAATGGTATGACTTAATGTTCAGAAGTACTGTTTCAACACCATGTGGAAATTATATTCCCCAGAGATGAAAGCATACCTGTCAACTGTTCCCAGTGTCCCTGTTTTGTTTTTCTCTTGTTTTTGCC
>NC_056747.1:551614477-551749477 GCF_019279795.1 Protopterus annectens | reverse complement strand
TCAACAACAAAATCCATGAGCTGCATGCTAACTTATGCCTATACTCCCCTGATATTGTACTTCACACCAAAACTTGACTAAAACCTACCACCCCAACAATGAAATACTACCACCAGGATATAATAGCATATGTATAGACAGAATTAGTAAAAGAGGAGGAGGCAGGGCCCTATTATTTAAAAGCCACCTGTCTATAGAAACTTTTGATGAAAAAACTCTAAACCTTAACAATTATGAAGTAGTATTTGCTAAACTAAACATTAACACCAAGAAACATATATACATAACAGGTATCTATGTGCCAGCAGGGGATAATATCCCAACATTAGAAAATATACTACACTGGAGCAGTAAATCATTACCTCAGGAAACAATTATGGCCGACTTCAATGTAGACTGGTTAGACTGCAGCTCCCCAAACCCCAAAATTTGTATCAACCTGCAAGGCTTCACATAACTCATCCAGCCACCCGCTAGGATTAATGAGCCATTTAACAAACGCTCCTTTTTAGACTGGATATTAACAAATAGGCCAACCCTCTACTCCTACTCTAGCTGTCTACCAGATAGTCTCAGTGACCACTTCCCAACCTATTTAGTTAGGAAACAAGCTAACCCTTCTAAACAAACTACATTAAAAAAAAAAAAAACAAAAAAAAAACACCTGAACCCCAACAACCTTATAGATATACTCAAACATTGTAATTAGACACCACTGAAATTTCTACCCCTACAGGAAGCAACTGATTACTTCAACTTTACCTTCCTACCCATACTAAACTCTCAGGCCCCTAGCAGAAATATATGTGTTAAATCTAACTATGCCTCATGTTTAACGAAAGAAACACAATCACTACTTAAATCTAGAGACAAGGCTTGGGCAACCTGGTAAAAAACAAATTCCCAACCCACTCTACAAACCTTCCATGAACTTAGAAATAAAGCAAAGGAGTAAATTAAGCAAGACAAAATAAATTACTGCTCAGAAATCCAGTCGAAGCACTGCAATGACCCATGAAAATTCTGGACAGCTATAAACAATATACTTCTACCAGGCAAAGTCAGTACACCACACTACTAATAAATCAGACAATATTGCTACTAAATTTAATAAATACTTTACTGAAATTATCTTAGCACTGTCCAAAAATCAAACCCTCTCACCTGTCAGCACTATCTCTGCCTTTTCCAATATTAAATTCATCTTCTCCCTGCAACCTGTAGCTACAGAGACGATAAAAAAAACTGCTTAAAAAGCTAAAACCCACTACATTAGTGGAAGACAACTTACCCGCAGATTTCCTAAAACGAACAGCAGACAGAATAGCCTATCAATTCTTATCTATAGATCTATAACAGAACAACAAGTCCCTCCTGTTTGGAAACCTCTCACATTATACCTCCCCATAATGGTGGCTCTTCAACAGATCTCTCTAACTACCGCCCAATCAAAATATTATCACCACTGTCTAAAATACTAGAGAGGGTCATTCACATGCAAGTTACTGATTACATGCATACTAACAAACTTCTAACCAACACCCATCTTGTCTTTCAATCATTTCATAGCACATCAGCCGCTCTATTGTCATTCATCAGTACTGTCAACTATAACAGGAACAACAGTAATTATGTATCCCCCAACTTCCTTGACCTATCAAAAGACTTTGATATGGTTTCTCATAATAAACTTCTAAATGTTCTCTCCGAAATAACTTTTGTCAGTCGACCCTTGCCTAATTCCAGAATTAGCTTATTGGTCACCAGCAAGCAGTTTCTTGGCAACAGACTTTATTACCACTTCTACCAGTGACTCTAAGTGTTCCTTAAGGCTCAGTCTTAGGCCCAGTCCTATTTTCAATATTTACAAGTAACCTCCACACCTCATCACCACAAACCTCTCATATCCAATATGCAGGCACTCCAACAGTGATATGTGCTGTTTCCTCAATTCAAGAACTTCGACATTTAAACAACAATCCTTTCTCATGGTTCCGACCTGACTTGCAAACTCTCAACTAATTTTAAACCCTAAAAAAGCAAACTTATGATTTTCCAACCCACTAAATCAGCCTTGTCCACTAACACTTTCAACATTGTATCACTAAATAACACCATTATCTCCCCATCAACACACACCAAACTTTTAGAAGTCAAAACTGATCGCAGCTTAAAATTTGATATTCACATTTCCCAAACAGTAAAAAAAGAGTACATAAAAAACCCAGAACATTGTATAGGAACAAAACACTACTTCACTAAAAATACTAAATCTACCATTGCCCAATCTCACTTCATCTCCACACTGCTGTATGCAGCTCCCATACTCAAAATCTGAAAAAAAATCAGACTTGGTAAAACTTGAATCCTGTTATAACAAAATTGCAAGATTTGCTACAAACTTACCAGCTAGAACTCACCATTATTTAGCATTCAAGCAACTCCACTGGTTAGCGATCTCCCACCTCCTTCACTGTAACCAGTTAACCATGGCCCATACAATCCTCTATGAACCTGAGAAAACACCTGCCCCACAAATATTACTTCAACCATATAGGACCATAGGAGGTTACTAGGCTAATGGCCCTGGGGCCCTTACAAGTTTACCGCTGTCAGTGAGGGACAAAGGTGGAACCCCGGGACAAATTTATGGTTTCAAATCCACTCACCAAGATTGTGTTTGAAGAGGGCCAGTGAGGTACTTTGTTTGACATGTATGGGGAGTCTATTCCAGAGACGGGGCAGCCTCTGGGAGACAAACCTGTCCCTCCAGCAGGTTTTGTTGATGTTGCATATTAGAGTTATAGGAAAAATACATTGAAGCTTCCCTGACTGGGAATCGAACCCGGGCTGTGACGATAAGGGCTCGAATCCTAACTGCTATGCCAATAACAAAACCATATGCTCCCCTCACAAATACTACATAAAAATCAATACAACCAAAAATCAAGCAGGATGTTCCCTGTTCTCAAACTATATAGGAAAAATCTGGAATTCACTACCAAAAAACATTACAACTGTTACATCACTAGCCCAGTTTAAAACAGAGCTAAAAACCCACTTATTCAATAAATGGCTGTGTCCTTGCTGTGCTCCAGACTAACCTCTCCCTCTGACTATGCTACTACCTTTGCTTCACTTACTGACTAAACCATCTCCCTCTGTCTATTCTATTACCTATGGCTCTTAGCATACTAACATTCACAGTACTATATCACTGTAGAGCTCATGACATTAGGACTAGACATTTCAATTTCTTTGTAAACTAGATCAGAAATTGTGTAATATCATACTGGTTTCTTATATACACAGAAATGTATAATGATGTAATGTCTTTCTACTTATTGTTTAATCTTTGATTCTTATTGATTTAGGTTAAAACTTATCGGATACTATCCGCACTTAGTAATCCATTAATTAGCCTTTATGTATAGCCACTTGTCCAAACTCTGTCTAAGCTAGTATTTTAACTTCTTTTACTATGCCTACTACTGGTATATTATATTTTTATATGTTCGATGTGGAGCTTTTCTCCTCAGGTCTTTGCTGAAAAAGGACATGTGTCCAGTCAGACTTTCCCGGTAAACAAATGCAAAATAAAAATAAATAAATTAAAATATATATATATATATATATATATATATATTTAGATGGTAATTTTCCACATAATCATTTTGTGATCATACATTGAGTAAAGGTCATGTTGTTAAGCAAATTCTGTGGCAAGGCATAATGTAGTCATGGTGACAATTTCATTGCTGCTCAGTAGGCCCTCATTTCTAATCTGTATGAAGAATTTAAACACTTTATGCATGAGACCTTGAGGAGAACACAAAAGGTTAATGAAGAGGATCTCTGGAGAATCATGCATCTTTTCAAGATGAAATAGGACTTGTTTGAAACAAGTGTCATCTGTTTTACAATATGCTTTTACCATTTATTTACCTTAAAGTTCATACTACAGTGACATGCTTTGAAAATCATTTGACCTTGCTTAATTACATGTGTTAATGTACATTTAATATGCAATGCCATAATCTGTTCACAGTAAAATACTCCTGCAAATAATTAGTTGTGATCGTGGATTAAAACTGTTACATGATGCTGTCATCACACTTTAATTGCTATTGAAGGTGTTACCACCAACAGCAAAACAAATAAATGCATTAAGCATTTTTTTCAGGAAAAAACTTTTCGGCCTCAATCTGTCTCAGGCACTTAGCTCATATCACATATCCCATTCAGACTTTACAATTGATTTCAGTTTTCCTCTTAATATGGCCCTTGCTCAAGTTTTCACACTTGTATATTATCTTCAAATCTATGCATGACATCTCAAAAGGCTAAAGTGATGAGAAAATCAGACCATCCTAATTTTAAAGGGGCAGAAGTGCAGAACAAATTCATTTTCCGAAGATGGGAATATGGCATTGAGTCAACAACTGAATAATGTTTTCCTTTGTCTTAGTTCTGCTAGGGTACTAAAACAATACACTTTGTGAGTATGTTGTGAAAATAACTCCAGTCACACAGTAAACTGCAACAATATCCACATGAGTAGAGGCAGAAAAAAAGTAGGCTGGTTCTTCTCTTCAGATTCCTTGTGATGAAATGATGTTTTAGATGAGAAAAAAATTGTCTAATATAGTACAGTGTAAGTCAAACATGCAGTAAGTAACTTTTACAAGCTTTTATTTTACTGTGAATGTGTCTTTATATGGACACCCCGTTGTGTTTTATTTATCTTACCTAGCTGTAGGCTGCTGTGTGTTCCTGCCCTGGGGTAAATAGGTTCTGTAGGTAAACTTCATTTAATCATTTTTATACCAGGGATGTACCTCTTTCTACAGCTGCCCAAACTGATTGTTCAGTAATAGTTGAGGACCTGACCTGCCTGCTGAATAGCATAATTTTCTACATAATACTGCAGTCTTCCCAAACTAAAAGAACAGAACCTATCCTTTCCTGTGCAACACTCCCCTCAAGGGAATACATTAAAAGAGAGAAAGTATGTACTTTAAAAAACACTGTCTGTAGACATAATAGTGTGTACTACTGTAAGCTGTACATTTACTCTCAGTAGCCAGGACAGCCAGCAACCAAACTATCTTTTCCTAGACCTAGTCTCCCTTCCTCTCTCTTTTAACCTCTGGTTTTAACTCCTATCCTACCATACTCAAACTCTGACTTCTGCTACCTTCCTTTCTCTCTCTCCCAATAGATGCTACTATTGCTATTTCACCTCTGTCCACTAAGTGGCAATATTTCTCTAGACCTAACCTATTGTCTCCAAACTCACCTTATAGGCATCCCGATTGCCATATCTTATTTCAGTGTATAGTCCCTCTCTACCCTCCTACCTTTTACATTCTTCACTGCTTAACCACTTTGTATAATCTAACTACTATCCAGGCTATCTGTTACCTACCTCTCACCACCTATACTTACCTTAGCAATCAGCTTCTCTGATTGTTCTCATAGGGTTCTCTTCTTCTTTTGCTCTTCCCGCTCCATTTGCCCTGTGGGCTCACTCCGTTCCCCTACCCTGCCCCCAAATTCCACCCGCCCCCGCTGGTCGTAAGCATATACACCACTTGTCACACCCACTACACTATCACCAAACACAAACTCCTCCCCCTTAAAGTACTAGTACTCATCTCCCACCAATCCTCACCCTTCTATCTTATCTGCAAATATCCCTGCATATCTACCTCATTCATATTGTTCTTACAATGCCTCCATTAATGCACCAAACATGCCGCAACCCCTTATTTTTACTATCACTGCTAACTATCCTAACTATACCCTATCTACTTATTCACTATGAACACCATACATATCTAGGATTTCACTACCCCATTAGGCAAACCTCTATACCTACACTTAACCTTCCCATTAGTCTCAACAACTCTTTCTGCCCAGCAAAGTATTTGTCAGCCAAGTTTCATACACTCACTCACATTTCTTACTATAGCTCAAAAGCTAGAATATCCCAGAACCTAATTTCTAAACTTTTACAACTCAGCCTAAGAGTTCAGATCCATGTCCTCTTAGATGGTGACATACACCCAAACCCTGGTCCTACCTCAAGTACAGCTACAAAGCCTGATACAACAACTTCTACTAACACACAACTACTTACCAGGCCCCCTAACTCTCTTCTGATAGCACATCTAAATATTCGAAGCATCAATAATAAAGTTGCTCTCCTGCATGCCCTTATAGATGTACATACTTTTTATATCCTCTGCCTTAATGAAACTTGGCTTAACCCATCAATACACGATAGTGTAGTTATTCCCCCTGGCTATAATATCCTGAGACTTGACCATAATGCTAAGAAGGGTGAAGGTGTAGCTATACTTTATAAAAATGGACTACAAGTTACCTCACTAGACCCCAAACTGCCTCTTTCCAGTAATGCAGAGATTCTTATATCTAAGTTTCAGCTCAACAAATGTAAATCCATATATATAATCTGTATCTACCTTCCCCCAGGCAATAATACTTACACATTAGAAGCTATCCTTAGCTGGCTATCAACCAAATGCCACAAGAAACCATAATACTTGGTGACTTTAATATAAACTGGATTTCCTGCACATCTGAGCAGCCTTCTACTCATATTAACTTATATGGCTTTACCCAAACCATAACTTCCCCTACCCAAACCAATAAGCTTAACAACAATAAAAGCACCCTAGACTGGATTCTCACTAATACTCATCAGCAAACTTATAAAACAGGCACCCTCTCAGAAGATATAAGTGACCACTCACTCACCTACTTAATCAGATTTAAAACTGAATCTCCAAACTCAACCAACTATAGGACTGTAAGGACCAACAAAAACTTTAACCTGGATAGCTTTCAAACTGAACTTTCAGCCTGTGACTGGACACCCCTGAAACATCTCCCATTAGAGGATGCAGTCTAATACTTTAATACAAAATTCTTAGCCATTCTAGATTGCCATGCCATACGTCAAATTAGAACTAGAACTAAACCAGCCCCATGGCTCACCAAAACTACCAAACAAAAAATCCTCCAAAGAAATAAACTATGGGCCAACTGGCGGGCAACAAAAAGCCCTTCAGATCACCTACAGTTCAGGCAGCTAAGAAATGAAACAAAAAAAGCCATAGTGTCTGATAAAAGGAACTACTACTGCCATCTTCAACAAACCCACCAAAATAATCCACAAAATTTCTGGCTAGGCATAAATAACCTCCTACACCCAGGATGCTCATGCACTCCTACTCCCTCTGGTTCTAATCACAATAATCCTACCCAAATAGCCAACTCATTTAACACTTTCTTTACAGAAACCGTTCAATCCCTGGCCAGACAGCTATCTCCTAACATCACATGCTCCACCACTGCCACCACCAATAACTCCCTTCTATTTCATTTTCAACTAGTTCCCACATCCTTGTCTGTAAACTTATCCAGAAACTTAAACCCACCACACTCTCTGCAGATCAACTACCTGCAGAATACCTGCAAAAATCAGCTAAAGTCATAGCTTACCCCATATCCATCCTCATTAATAGAAGTATTTCTGAAAGATCCATCCCATCCATCTGGAAAGTCTCCCACATTATCCCCCTGCATAAAGGTGGTACTTCCAAGGACTTTTCCAACTACAGGCCCATAGCCATATTATCCCCTGTGGCAAAGGTAATGGAGAAATGCATTCACATGTAACTTTTAACCCACCTACTTGAAAAAGATCTACTAGCCAACTGAAAACATGGCTTTAAACCATTTCATAGCACCACCTCTGCTCTCTTATCCTTTCCTGACCATATTAATAGAAATCAAAATAATGACACTCTATCCTCAGCCCTCTTTATTGATCTGTCTAAAGCCTTCGACATGGTCAAACACCACCTCCTCAAAAACACACTTAAAAACCTGTTATTGGATGATCTTGCTATTCAGTGGTTCAAATCCTACTTAAATAATAGAAAACAGGCTGTACTGTGGGCAAACACCTTATCTTCCCACCTTTCAGTTACCCTAGGGGTCCCACAAGGATACATATTGGGACCTTTACTCTTCTCCATCTTTACAAATGACCTCCATTCTGTAATCCCACAAGCCACCTGCATCCAATACGCAGATGACTCCACACTTATATGCTCTGCCACTTCCCCATCAGAACTTCAGTCTCTAACCCACAAGACCTTTAGCACAGTTGAAAATTGGCTTCTGCATAGATGTCTTACCTTAAACCCAAAAAAAACAAAAATGCTATTATTCACCCCCACCCGTAGAACCGCCCCACTTAACTTTACTGTAACCTCTAGTAATGGAACTATTATATCTCCTGATCCTACCACTAAACTACTCAGGGTTCTAATGGATAATAACCTCTCTTATGAGCCTCACATCAATAACACTATAAAAACAGTTAATAAGAAATTAGGTTCCCTCTACAGGATCAAACCCTTTCTAACTCCACTAGCCAGAATCACCATTGCCCTCACCCACCTTATCTCTACTCTGCTTTATGCCTCTCCTATCTATAACAAATTATGTAAAAGTGCTCTGAACAAACTGTCTACCTCTTACAACAATATTGCCAGATTTGCTGCAGGGTCCTCCTATAGAACCCATCACTGTATCAATCTGAATCAACTAGGAAGGCTAGAATTGCCAAATCTAATACTATTCAATCAAGTAATAGTAGTCCACAAGATCCTGTATCAACCAGAAAATAAACCTATACTCATTTCCCTAGTCACCTCCTATAATAATCTCAAAACCCTGCGCTCATCTAACAAACTACTAGTACAAATATCTAAATCTAATAATTCAGCAGGGGACACACTGTTCTCTAATACAGTGGGTAAAACCTGGAACAGTCTTCCCAATCACCTAACTTCCCTATCCTCAGCTAACCTATTTAAAAGTAAACTTAAACCCTACCTTAAATCACACTGGCTATGCCCCTGTGCTAACCCAGATTAAATAATTAACCCTTCCTATAATACCATGCTTCTTATCGCATTATCTTATTTAGGGCATGCGCCTATGTATATATTGTTTGACTTTATCAACTATAACCAGTCTACTCTTTGGACCTCGTGTAATTTTACAGTATGAGTGTGTCCATGTACTGCTTCCAATGAATATTCACTATATTTCGTTTTTTTTGACATCTTTTTGTATGACTTTCTAATTAATAGTTCCAATGTCTTTGTAAATATCATTGTCTTTATGTATTTCTTTTTTTTTTTTTAAACTTGTGGAGCTTTTCTCCCCGGGCCTCCACTGAAAATGGACATACATCCAGTTGGACTAGACCGGACAACAAATGTAAAATAAATAAATAAAATAAAGTTAGGAAACGAAGTTAGCGCAGTCAGAGAAAGGGGAGATAGTGGACAGATAAAACACAAAGAGAATGAATTAAGAGGGCAGTGCTGGAGAAAGAGGAAAAGGATGGGTATTTTTTTTTTTTTTTGTGAGAATAGAACCCATTTTCCAAATATGCACACATATATGCACAAACATGAACACACACATGTGTGTGTGTGTGTGTGTATATATATATATATATATATATATATATATATATATATATATATATTTACATATGTGTGCATGTGTATGTCATTATGTGTGCTTGTATGGATGTTATATGTACAGTTAACAGCTGTTTTCTTAACAGACTAATTGACAAAACAGCTAACTGATACTTATGCAAGATCGCTATATAACCAGGGTTGGAGTGTATGCTCTTCCCCTGGTACTGTTCGTTCTCATAGATAGAACACATAATTAGCGGGAGAGTTGTGGGAGGAGGTGGCTATCACCCCTGTAAAACACATCATTATTTAGTTGCACATTCCAAGATGATGTCTCACAGCATGCGTATTTCAGTTCATAGGTTCATAGGTAGGTACTAGGCTATTGGCCCTAGGGTCTCTATAAGCCTAGCCAAAAGGTACCCTGGCTTTCGCCACCCAAGAAAATTATTTTCCTGAGCCACTGCCAAGCAGAGCCACAGAAGTGATCCCTGGGGTGAATTTCCTATCTCTCATCCAGTCATCAAGATTTTTCTTGAAGAGTGCTAATGAGGAGCTTTGTTTGATATAGATAGGTAGTCTGTTCCAGAGTATGGGAAGTCTCTGGGACAGGAATCTATTTCTCCAGCATGTTCTGTTTATTGTGGTGACAAGGTTTAGATCCCTAGAGCGTGTAGCTCAGAAGGATTGGGATTTCTTTAAGTGGAGCATTCCAAAATCGCTGGGTTTGACATAGCTTTTTGTGTTAGGCAGAGATCGCCTCTGAGTAGGTGATATGCGATGGAGTAAAGCTGCAGTTTTTTGAGATGGTCTGCGTAGGGCATCTGTTTGAGGCTGGTAATCCTCTCTATTCGGCATTTCTGCAGCCTTTCCAGTTGTTGTAGATGTCTTGTGAGGTACATACTAAAAGGGGCATTGTACTCTATAATGGGTCTGAGTGATGAGTAGAGGGGAACAATGACCTGTTTTTTCCTGGATGAGAAACCTTTTGTGATGAGGTGTGCCACGTAGAAGGATTTCCTGACTACTGTGGCAATGTGATTATCACAGGAGAGACTACTGTCAACCTTTGTGCCAAGGTCTGTTATCACACTTTTGGTGTTAAGTAGACTACCGCCTATGTGGTAGTTCATGGGGACAGAGTTTTTACCAAAAGGGTTGACAATGCACTTTTTGGCATTGAGCTCGAGGCCATGGCTTTGACACCAGGCATCTGTCTCAGCGAGGGCCTTTTGTAGGATGTCCACGTATTTTAGAGTTTTGATTATGGTTCCTACTTTGCAGTCATCTGCGAACTTCATTAGCCAAAGACCTTCTGTGTTAGCCTGTACTTCAGAGAAGTAAATACCAAACATGAGAGGATCCAGGACTGAACCCTGTGGTACTCCACTTGTCACTGGTCTGAAGTTGGATTTGGAGTCTGCTACTTTCACAGTGTGGGTTCTGTCAGTGAGCCAGTTGGCAACCCATCTTGTGACATAGGGATTTATACCTAGTTTAGTGAGTTTATCTATAATTTTAGAGTGGGGAAGGGTGCTGAAAGCCTTGGCAAGATCTAGATAGGCTGTGTGAACCACCTTACCCTCATCTACGGCTTTGGTGACCGCTTCAAAGAAGTCTTTCAGGTTTAGGAGACATGATCTGTCTTTTTCAAACCTGAATTGGGTGGGGTCCTGATTTTGGAAATTACCAATGTCATTGTTTATAAGTTCCATGATGAAACGTTCCATAGCCTTGCGGACCAGGCTCATCAGGCTAATGTGGTGGTAGTTTCCGGGGTCCATGTTGGCTCCCCCTTTGTGGAGTGGGATAACCGTTGGTGTGCGCCATTCAGTGGGGACATAGCCTGAGGTGAGGCTATGATTGAGCATGGTACTTAGGTGGGGTGCCAGTTCATTCTGTAGTTCATATAGAACACAGCCTGGGATGTTGTCAGGTCCAATGGATGCTGTGTTCTTGGTTTTGGAGAGTATTTTTTTTACCTGTGCTGCCGTGATTACAGGAACTTTGCATTCTTCCAGTATAGAGAAGGGCCCTTAACGGCATGAGGGAGGGGTAAAGTTAGCACTGAACCTATTCGCCAGGGTGTTGGCAATATCAGTTGGTTCTGTATATTTAGTGTCATTGTGCTGTAACTTGGAGCATATCTGAGTGTTGCCAATGAGATTCTTGACATAGCTATGGAATGCTTTGTGGTTGTCTTTAGAGTCAGTGGCAATTTTGTTTTCGTAACTAGCTTTGGAGGATTTTATGAGGGATCTCAGCTTCTTACTGAGGCTGACCAGGGAGTTTTTCCAATCATGGGATTTTACTCTTTTTTGCAACAGATTCTTTCTTCTGTTGTAGAGTTTGCTTATGGCAGGGGACCATCAGATTGGCTTCCTTTTTTTGGAGGATAGCATCTTGGTTCTGTTAGGGATTGCACGATCCATGCACTCGTGTAAGTGCATATAAAGTGCATTTATGCAGGATTCAGCAGTCATACCTCTATTGTCCATCAGCATGGGTGTTGTGAAGTTTGCCACTTCTGTCTTAAGAAGCGTGAAGTTGGCTCTGGAGAAATTTTTTATGGTGGTTTCCCTAATGGGGGGGGGGGGTGGGGATGGGATGTGGATGTCTAGGGTGATTAGCTTGTGGCCGGATCTGACCAATGAGGAATTGACCTCTGGTGTGGAGCACTGGTTGCCCATGTTTGTAATAACCAGGTCTAGGATATTGCTGCCCCTGGTGGGGGTGTGGATAAGTTGATCCAAGGCATTGGAATTTATGAATTCCAGAAAACGTTGAGCACAAGAGTTGGTACATGAGTAGTTTTCCCAGTTAATGGTGGGGTAGTTGAAATCGCCCATTATAAGGGTGTTAGGTTGTACCCTAATATTTTCTAGTGTATCAAGAAATGAGGAGTGGGAATCCTGGGGGATGGTGGGGGATCTGTAGCAAGCTACAATTTGGATTGCGGTCTTGCCCAGAGTTAGTTGCACTTAGATAATCTCGGATGCATTAAGCTGAGCAACTAGCCTGAAGGTGTGGATATCCTTAATGAATATGGACACACCTCCGCCTTTAGTGTTTCAGTCCAGGTTAGATGGCCGAAAGATGTGGTATGAATTATAGCCTGGTAATGTAGGGGTACTCTCTGGAGCCTTGAACCAGGTCTCTCTCAATGCACAGATGTCGATGTTCTCCATTTTAAGGAGTGCCTCAAGTGAGTGCATTTTGAGGTTTAGACTTCTAGCATTGAGTAGCAATACCCTCAGATTCTGCTTGCTTGTACCTGTTACAGTGGTGAATTTGTCATTTAACCTTGCCTAAAAAAGGCATTATAGGGGTGGCTAGAGCTTTAGCCAGTATCCGGAATCCCAGGGGCAACAGGTGCAGGCCATCTCTGGCAAAGCTTCGTGGTTTGATGATCATGTCATCCCAGGCAGACAGATACTGGATCCCCTTAGAATGACACCAGAAGCTTAGCCAATTGTTGAAGTCAATCATTTTGTCCTTGTACTGTGGTATCATTCTGGGTGATGGCAGGATGCTATTCAGGGTTAGGGCTATACCTGCCTGGGCTACAAGATCAGACAGCTCCTCCAAGTCCCTTTTCATGGAGTCCAGGAAGGTACGTCTCAGGTCATTCACACAAACATGGACAATGTCAGAGTCATATTTGTACTTGCTGTGGAGTGACCTGAGCGCATGCCTAATGTGGCAGATCATGGCACCTGACAGGCAGCTGACAGTAACTTTCTCCTTGTTTAGCCTGGTGAGTGGAACATCAGTGTGCCTGACTATAGAGTCACCTATGACTAGAGTGTTGAGTACGTTGTTATGCCTTATGGGCTGTGATTGAGTGGCACACTGAGTTTGTGGGCTATGTGTCATTTGGGTTGTGTTGGGGGGGTGGAGGTTGCTTGTGTTTCTGCTTTGGAGGTCCCTGTTGCTTGGGCAGGTTTTTACTGAGAGCCTCCGTGAATGTAGGTGTGTGTTTTGTGTTTCTATGTGTGTGTTTTGGTAGTGTAGGTTTTGAGGGACTATGTGATGAGTGTGGTATGGTGCAAGTGTTTACCTTCTCCTCTTGACTGTCTAGTCTGGTCTTGGGTGAAGAGAGCTTTGCTTCCAGTTTGGCTATATAAGTGCATCTCTCACAGGTTGTAGTGTTGGGTGGTAGGAGGAGAAGGTTGTCTGTGTACATGAGGCAATTGCTGCATTGCCCCAAGATGCCCAGATTCATCAGGTAGACAGAAGAAAACACCGGGAGCTGACTCTTAGACATGCCTGGATAAGTGCTTATTTGTTAAATACTATAAACTGTTTTCCTCTAGACAAGTGAGGAAAGTTGAGTGCTGTAGTAATTTGTAGCTTATTTAGTGCTTACAATGAGTTCTGAACAAGTGCTGAGCTCAAAGAAACAGACTTGAGTGCTGAAACTGTAAAACTGGCTAGTTCTAAGAAACAAAATTAAGCTAGACAGCTTCCCTCCAATACAGAAAGGCTTGGGGGCTCAGAAGCCCACAAACAGTTCTGGACACAGCAAATCTGTATCCAGACTAGACTACCCACAGGAAAGCTAGGAAACAAGCTTAGAAAAAAAATTTTTGTGTGTGTTGTTCAGTGTTGACTACTTTTCAGTTTTTTGTTTCAACAATACTAACATTGACATTTTGACATATAAATATATTTAAGTGCACCCATATTACACACACGTATATATATATATATATATATATATATATATATATATATATATATACATATATATATAGAGTTCAGTCTATCTATCTATCTATCTATCTATCTATCTATCTATCTATCTATCTATCTATCTATCTATCTATCTCAAAAACAAAGCTGGAGAAGGGCTGAGTATGTAGGCAGAAGGGTTAGGGAAGAAACACGGGTATTAACTGTAATATACAAGTCATACAAGAAACAGAGACACTATATTGGGCTGACAAGTGGAAGAGAAGGCAGACGTACAGATGGCTGATGCACAAAGGGGATGCTGATGAGACTCCTGCAGCCAATACCACCATTGTCTTGAAAGTCTGACTGTATTCCCTGCCAAAATGTTTCTGGCTGGGAGACCACAAATACTGTAAATATCAAGGCCTCCAGTGGCTCAGTGGTTTTAGCTCACCAAGACAATGATTCTTGTACCAACTGAAGATGAAGTTCATATGGCCCTGCTGCTTCTTCTCCCCTCTCTCCACTGCAGCATCCAACAGGTTTTGAAGCTCATACTTTGGGCTTGCCAGGCTGCCACTGTGCCCACAGGGATGGAGTCATCACTACCACTGTGATGAGTAGTACACAGATAGACAGGGACTGGTGATAAACAATCCTGCTCCTGGGTTATCTGCAGATGAGATGTTCCAGATTCATTTAGATCTGCAGAAGAAAAAAAGTTGAGGGAGGGAGAAATAGAAAGAGAGAAAGGGACTTGTCTTTCATTGCTAATGGCATTATTCAATGTTTCCGCAATGCTTTTGGAGCCTTTGTACCCTCCTTATTTATGGCTCTGTCCACATTTCTTGAGCTAAGATGTTGAGAGGTATGTAGGTATGTATAGAGGACAGAAAAAATACTGTCCAGATTTTACGTTTTTTTTTTTCTAAAAAAAAAAAAAAAAGCAATGGAGATCTTCCTTTCTCCTTCGCTTGCTATCTAAACCATTGATGTATTATGTAACTGTAGGAACATAAGTCGCATACACATGTGTAGTACATCAGCAAAGTGGAAGAATGAGGAAAGAATGTGGAGGAACACCATGGCACCATTATACAAAGACATTATTTAAGAAAACTAAGTAATTTCTTTCTTAAATAATGCCATTGTATAATAACAATAACTGACTTGTGGTTGTTAGTATATTCAAGATTTACTCACAGTTGGCTTTCTTTAATCACTCAGACTTTGCCCCAGTGATCAAACCATGCCAACTATGGGTAAATCTTCAATACACACACCCACTTATTAGTTATTGCTAAAGTACATGCTCAGTTTGATGTCTCTCTGACGTGCAGATTTTCAAATCTCAGTGATACTGCATTTATGGGTGGCCATGGTGGTGCAGTGGTTAGCATTGTCGCCTCACAGCAAGAGGTTCTCCGGTTCAATCCTTGGCTGGGGTGCCTTCTGTGTGGAGTCTGCATGTCCTCCCTGTGGTTGTGTGGGTTTCCTCCGGGTGCTCCGGTTTCCTCCCACATCCCAAAGACATGCTGTAGGTGGATTGGACACTCCAAATTGGCCCTAGGTGTGAGTGTGTGTGTGCCTTCACTGGAAGGTTGGGTGCCGGGCTGGCAACTTGACACCGTAAAACTCCACTGCCAATCATGAGCAGACAGGTGATCCACTGTGGTGACCCCTAACCGGGAAAAAGCCAGAAGAAGAAGTAATACTGCATTTCTTTCCTCATGATTGAATAACTATATGCATTTTTGGAACGTATGACAGATACCACTACATATATTTGTTGAATGCTTACTGACATCTTTTTAGTGCTGTATTTCATAAATGTAGTTTGGGCACAGATGTATTTGTCCAAGGGACTTTGGGCAAGCAAGGGCAATAATGGAGATACATAAAGGGGGAAGTGTATCTAAAGTATGAGTTAAATAAGGAGTTGGGCAGAATGGGGAGGCAAGGGTTAAAGTAAGGAACAGGCTGGGAGGAAGTGACATCAATGGGGGCGGGGCTGGTTAGGTTAATATAAAGAGTGTAGGAGTAGCTCAGACTTTTGGTGTTGGACTGTCAGTTCACAGTATCTCCCCATGTCCAAGTGACCAAGTGGTAGGCCTAGTACAGATAAGATTAGAGTGCATAAGGATGTGAGGTGAGCAGGTAAGAGTGATGAGTGATATATGATTTTGTTTTTCCTGTCTTCCTGGCTGGATTGGGGGAGGGGAGGTGGGTTCTATTGGTATGGCAGTATGGTCTGTGTTGCTGTTCAAGGTATGCATGGTTTGTTGAACTGCATAAGGTCCAGGTCTGTGAATTCAGCAGATTGAAGGGATGATCAATTGTGTGTTCCTCAATTCAGTGCCATTGCTCCTGGATTTTCTGGACCAGGGGATTGAACCTCATCCTTTTGTGGTACTTCACTTTTGCCTTTGCTGTCCCTAAAGGGGGGTATGTGTTGGATATCTATGTACTCTTTTTGGCTTGGCATGCGTACCATTTTTAGCTCGGGCTCGTAAGGACTGGCATGTCAGGGATGAAGAGGTCTGGGGCAGGCATTGATGCTGTGGACCAAGCAATGTGTTCAAAGTAAGGAGATGTGTCCCAGCATGGTTTAAGCTTTTCTTTTGTGCTGGTGGGTTGGATGTCTCAAGGGTCATTTAGTGAACCATCTGTGGTTATGTTGTGTTGTCAAGGGAATCTCATGGCAGTAATGGAAAAAAAAAATTGGTGAAAAGAGCAGTTTGACCTAGTGGGTTGTCCTGATTGTTTAATATGGGGCATGCAGCCCCTGTGCATGTGCAGAGTTGTACACAGGTGATATTTCCAGGGACAAGCTCCAAATGCAGCTTTATTATATATATAATAAAACAGAGAGAGAGAGATATGGAGGGAGAGAACAACATAGTAATAAAGCGTCTCTGGAGAAGACAGGCGTTGCCGACATGCTGGTGACAAAGGATTTGTTGACAGCTTTGGCAGTGTTAGGAAAAGTCAGGGAAAGTTCAGGGTATGGACATGGAAAAACTGAACTTTGGGATTTATGTATTATATGGCAGTTATGTTGGAAAATTACAGTTTGCAGGCTTTATAGGTTCATAGGTAGATACTAGGCTATCTGCCCTATGGCATTTATAAGCCTAGTCAGAGTGTATTTGGCTTCCGCCTCCCTATTAGATTAGCCTACTGTGCCTCTGTAAAGTAGGTCACAGAAGGTACCCTTTTAAGATTAGTTTACTGTACCTCTGTCTAGCAGGGACACAGAAGAGATCCCAGGGGTGAATTTGCGATTTCCCATCCACGCGTCCAGATTTCGCTTGGAGGGTCAGCGAGGGGCTATATCTAAAATGTATTGGGATTCTATTCCAGAGTGAGGGGAGCCTCTGGGAAATGAATCTGTCCCTCCAGCATGTCCTATTTATTTTTGTGCTGAGGTTTAGGTCCCTGGAGCGTGTACCTCTAAGGGACTTGGACTTTTTTAGGTGGAGCATGTCCATTAATTCTGGGTTTGACATGGCTTTGTATGTCAGGCATAGATCGCCTCTGAGTAGGCGGTAAGCAGCTGAGTAGAGCTGGAGTTTCTTTAGTCGAGCTGCATAGGACATCTGTTTGTAGCTGAGCATGATCCTCTTGGTGAGGTACTTTTGGGGTCTCTCCAGTTGCTGCAGGTGTCGGGTAAGGTGCATCCCAAAAGGGGCATTGTATTCAATTATGGGCCTGATGAGTGACGAGTAGAGGGTCACAATGACCTCTCTTGATCTAAATGCGAACCCTTTCGTGATAAGGTGGGCTACATAGAAGGTCTTTCTAACCACTTTGGCAACGTGATTATCAAAAGAGAGATTACTATCTACGTTGGTCCCCAAATCTCTAATTACTTCTTCCATACTTAATGGATTACCACCTCTGTGGTAATTTGTGGGCACCTTGTTTTTCCCAAAGGGGATGACTATGCACTTTTTTAGCATTTAGCTTGAGGCCGTGGCTCTGGCACCAAGCATCCATCTCTGTAAGACCCTTTTGGAGGATGCTTGTGTCAGTTGGAGATTCGATTATGGCCCCCAGTTTGCAGTCATCTGCGAACTTTGTCAGCCATAATCCCCCCGTGTTAGCCTGAACCTCAGAGAAGTATATACTGAACAAGAGAGGTCCCAGAACTGAGCCCTGTGGGATGCCACTTGTAACTGGTTTGGATTTGGACATGGCACCTGCGATTCTGACCATGTGGGTTCTATCTCTGAGCCAGTTTGCAATCCATCTTGTGATATAGGGGTTGATATTTAAGCTGGTAAGCTTATTTATGATGCCCGAGTGGGGTATTGTGTCGAAGGCTTTTGTGAGGTCCAGGTAGGCTGTGTGGACTACCTTGCCCTCATCTATGGCTTTGGTAACTGTTTCAAAGAAATCAACTAGGTTTAAGAGACAAGATCTGCCCTTAAAGCTGAATTGGGTAGGGTCCAATGTCTGGAGGCTCCCAATGTCTTTGTTTATGAGTTCCATGATAATATGCTCCATAGCTTTACAGACCAGACTAGTCAGGCTTATGGGGCGATAGTTTCCGGGGTCCTTTGTGGCACCACCTTTGTGGAGTGGGACCACTGTAGCTGTACGCCATTCTTTGGGTACATATCCTGTAGTAAGGCTAAGTTTGAACAGTGACTTAATGTGAGGGTTCAGTTCTTCTTGGAGCTCATGTAAGACACAGCCTGGGACACCATCTGGTCCCATAGATGCTGTGTTTTTTGCTTTGGAGAGGGCAGCTTTCATCTGTGCATCTGTGATGTTAGGGAGGTTACATTCAGTTGGGATAGGCATTTGCTCCTTTGTGGGGGAAGGGGGGGAGAAGTTTGCACTAAATCTGTCTGCCAGGATGTTGGCTATGTCTGTAGGTTCGGTATATTTTGTACCATTATACAACAATTCAGAGCATATCTGGGAGTTTCCGCCCATGTTCCTGACATAACTAAAGAAGGCCTTGTGATTATCTTTAGTGTCTAGGGCAATTTTTCTTTCGAAACAGGCCTTTGATGATTTTATGAGGGATCGAAGTTTCTTGTTAATACTGATCAGAGATCCCTTCCCTTTTTGGGATTTTGCTCTGTCATGTAGTAGCTTCCTCCTTCTGTTGTATAGCTTATTTATGGCAGGGGTCCACCAGACCGGTCTCCTGTTTTTGGAAGAGTGAGTCTTGGTTTTATTTGGGATAGCACAATCCATGCATTCCTGCAGGTGCTCATAGAATACATTTGTAAAGGATTCTGTGGATTGGGCTGTATTATCCTCTTGCCCAGGGGCTTTGAAGGATTCCACCTCAGTCTTGAGAAGTGCAAAGTTGGCTTTTGAGAAATTCTTTACAGTGATTTCCTTGGCTGGGGATGGGGACGGGATATGGATGTCCAGGGAAATTTGTTTATGGTCTGATCTTACCAATAACGGATTTACCTCTGGTGTGGAACATAGAGTCCCCATGTTGGTGATGACCAATTCCAATATGTTGTTCCCTCTTGTAGGAGTGGTGACCAGTTGTTCCATTGCGTTAGAGTTTATAAATTCAAGGAACCATTGGGCGAGGGTGTTTGGGCTCGAGTAGTTTTCCCAGTCAATGTTTGGGTAGTTGAAGTCACCCAATAACATAGTGTTTGGAGAGACCTTCATATTCTCCCGTGTTCTCAGGAATGCCAAGTGGGGTTCCTGCAATAGGGAGGGTGTTCTGCAGCAGGCTACAAACTGAAAGGCAGTTTTGCCCGCTATTAGTTGCACATGGATGGCTTCCGATGCTTCGTGCAGTGCCACTAACCTGGAGGTGTAGGTATCTTTGATAAATATAGATACTCCCCCTCCTTTTGTGCTTCGGTCCGAGTTTTGGGGCCGAAACGCATGGTATGAGTTATAACCTGGTAGTGCTGGGGTGCTCTCAGGAGCCTTGAACCAGGTTTCTGTTACTGCACAGACATCGATTTTCTCCATACTGAGGAGAGCCTCGAGTGCATGCATCTTGAGGTTTAGACTTCTGGCATTGAGTAGCATTACCTTTAGTTTTTTTATCCTTGGGTTTTCTATGGAGGTGGGTTTGTCCTTTGAGCCTTGCCTAAAAAAGGCACTATGGGGGTGACAAGAGCCTTGGCCAGTATACAAAAGCCTAAGGGTGACAGGTGCAAGCCGTCCCTAGCGAAGCAACGTGGCTTGTCGAGCATGTCATCCCAGGTTGACAGACACTGGATCCCATTTGAATGACACCAATACTTTAGCCAATTGTTGAAACTGATCATTTTGTCTTTATACTGTGACATCATTCTTGGTGAGGGCAAGATGCTACTCAATGTCAGGGTCATACCAGCCTGGGCTACATAGTCAGAGAGCTCCTCTTTGTCTCTTTCTATGTAGTCCAGGGAGGTACGTCTCAGGTCATTCACACCAGCATGGACAATGACGGAGTCATACTTGTACTTGCTTTGGAGCGACCTGAGTGCTTCTGTTATGTGGGGGATCCTGGCACCCGACAGGCAGCTTACAGTGACCTTCTCCTTTTTCAGTCTGGTGAGCGGGACGTCAGTGTGCCGGACAATAGAGTCCCCTATAACAAGTGTATTTGGTGTGTTGTTTGGCCTTAAGGGCTGTGACTGTGAGACACACTGATTTTGTGAGATATGTGATTCATGGGTATTGTTGAGGGGTGGCTGTTGCTTGGATATCTGCTTAGGAGGTCTTTGCTGTTTAGGCAGATTTTTATTTAGAGCCTCCGAGTATGTGTTTGTGTGTCTGTGTGAGACTGGATTTGTGGTGTGGGTGGTTACCTTTTCCTCCTGACTGACTGTGCCAGTCTTGGGTTGAGAGAGCTCTGCCTCCAGTTTGGCTGTGTAACTGCATCGCTCACATGTATTAGAGTTTGTTGGAAGGAGGAGAGGGTTGTCTGTGTACATAAGGCAATTGTAACATTGCCTAAAAAATTCCCAGATTCACCAGCTGGACTGGAGAGTAACCTTGAAACTGACCCTTGGACATACCAGATTAGTATAGGGAACTGTTTTTTTACTTGATCAGATTAGGGAAGGGAACTGATTTTTTACTTGATCAGGAAGGACCAATCGGGAGCCTAATACTTATGAGAAGTCAAGGAGGGTGTAGTGCTTTAGTTAGTTAGTGTTTCCTTACAAGAGCTGAGCAAGTGCAGGGCTTTAGAAAGAGAATAGAGTGATTACTTTGAGAGTTTGAACAGTTCTACGGGAAAAAGTGAACAGCAGACTTTGTGGAGCCTGGAATAGTTTAAACCTGTTTAGGCGGCGCTGCCCGACGCTGCTCAGTGCGCAAAACCGCGCAAAAAGAGAGTTGTAGGGTTTTAAGAGAGAGAGATCAAGGAGTTTAGAATTGACCCAAAATGGCCAATAAAACTACAGCTTCTAGGTAGTAACCACTCCTCCAGGGACAGGCAGGCTGTTCAGTGTTAACCACTCCCACTGGTGAACACAGAGACTTCCCTTTAGCCCAAGCAAGCACTGGCAAATCTGTAACTGCTGGCTTACTTTTTGACAATCAGGGAGGCAGAATGGCTAAGGTCTGGCAATGCATGGCTGTCGCACAACCAGTGTTTTAGGAAAGGTAGGCAGTAAATAAGACACTGCATTTGGAGATCAGGCATGCCAATATTTAGTTAGTTACTATGCTAGATACCATTGGCAGCCAACCTTTTTTTGTGAAGGATGCAGGAGACAGGACAAGGACATGTTTTTTTACATGGGGTAAGTGTGCTTGGCCATTGTGCCATTTTGCGCATATATGTTCTATGTGTGGGGGAACACACCCCACACAAAAATGTTGCTATAAGGAAGGAGGTGCACCCCACTATGCAGGTCTGACTCAAGAGATGAGTGGTCAAGCAGGTTTGGTCTATCAGAATTGTAGGGGGGAACGTTTGAGTTCAAAGGGGTTCAGCTCCCTTTTGAGGTTTCACCTGGAGAGGAATGTTGTTACACTCTTATTATATTGTCAGTGTTTAGACTCTATGTGAATGATTGTCCAAGCCAGGACATGGCTAAGGAGGTCATACAGGGGTTTCAGTATGGAATTTCCATTAAATCCATGGTTAACAGAAACAATAAGGCATGTAAAAATGTACAATCCACTCAAGGGAGGACAGACATATTGCAAGCTTGGATTGATAAGAAAGTCACGGGGTGGGGGTATTATGTTTGTTCAACAAACCCCTGTTTGAGTTATTCAGGGTGCCTCCAAGAGATTATACCAATTTGGACTGATGCAGTGGTGTGGAAGAGTAAACAGGCAAACAGAAAGGTGATGTGTTATTCAGAGAACAAGGTTAAGAAAACCGCCAAATCCCTGTTAATATTATTAGTATTATGAAAGATGAGTTTGCCGACCTCATTAATCAATTTTACATTTACAGCTAGGTATGTACCCACTAGGGTTAACCAGGTAGCTGACAGCTTTTCTCAGTTTCAGTTTTCCAGGTTCTGGGCACTGGTGCTAAGAGCAAGTCAGAGGCCAGCATTCATTCCAGAGGAAGTGTGGGACACTGGAGATCCACTGTGGATGCCTAATGCAAAAATTCTGGGCCAAATCTACCTGGAATGCATACAGCTCTGTGTTAGCTGTTTTTTCTTTTCAGTTTGTCATTCAATTGCCAGTACAGCATAGGAGATGCCCAGTGGAAGTAGTCATGTATTACTTTGTGCATAGGTGGTCTGGGGGAAGCAGTGTGAACAATCAAAGTGAATTCGGCAGCTTTGAGTGTGACACTGAGGTTGTGTGGCTTGAATGATATCTCAAAAGAGTTGGCAGTGAGAATATTGGAAGAATGGGAGAAGAATGAATATGGATGTTCTCCATTAACCAGACAGGTGCTTAAGGTTTTATTAAAGGACTTACAGGTGGTGTTAGGAGATTTTTATAAACTAATCAGTCATACAGCTTTGGTGGTGATCGTGTATATGGGGGTGTTTAGGGTGAGTGAAGTGTTAGGTTTGTTAAGATGAAAGGATGTTTGTGTGTTGGATTTGGTGGTACTAATTTAACTCTGAATGTCAAAGACTGATCATGCAGGGCATGGCAAGCCAGTGGTGTTGATGGAGGAATGAGAACGGTCACTATGTCTGGTAGGCTGGATGA
The DNA here is from genome assembly GCF_019279795.1 of Protopterus annectens. Taxonomy (NCBI): domain Eukaryota; kingdom Metazoa; phylum Chordata; order Ceratodontiformes; family Protopteridae; genus Protopterus; species Protopterus annectens. The sequence continues at coordinate 551,726,147 of NC_056747.1, read as the reverse complement.
AAAGGTTAAAGAGCATTTGTGGAGTTCAGAATGAGGCATTGTTTTTTTTAGAAAGAGGTAGGGTATAGCTTTGTCAGCACTAATGTTCATCAATATAGTGCGTAAAGCATTTGATTCTGAAGGAGTAAAAGACAGTAGATTTTCCACACATTTTTTAATTGGTAGACTGTCTGATCTGGCAGAGGAAGGAAAGTTTGAAGTCATTAAAAGAGCAGGGCTTTAGGCATCTAGAGCTTATTTACATTATATAAGATGAGGTGAATTTTCCATATTAATTTGTTTGTTTCAGATGGTGGTGTAACTGTTTTCTTTTATAGATGGTGCTGTAGTTATATTCGGTCACTCATTTGTATTCTGGGTGTAGAAGAGATCAAACATCGGGCCTGGAGGAAATGTGTTGGGGTTTACAGAAGGAAAGTGGTGTGGTGTGTATTTAGAGGTTTGATATGATGTCAATTGTTTTAAGTTTGAAAAGATAAAAGCAGTGTTTGGGGTTTCCCAAAATTCTGATCATGCACTGAGTTGGGAATGATTTAGGGTGGATGCTGAAAAGGCAGTTGTTGGCCTGGATAGTAGGTGACTTAGTACAATTAATAAAACAACATCCACACATGATTATAGTGTGGTTGCAGATAATCCTCTGGCAAGTATGGAAGCAGTCAGTTAGTTTTGCAGCTTTAGAGGGGGCTAGGCATTTTGGCAATCATATCAAGGGCATTGAGAGATTTAGGTGTGACAGTGGTTGAGCATCAGGACTTTGATGATTGGGATCCCGTCTGGTACAGAGATGCCAGAATCCATTTTAGTGATACTGGGCTAGATTTGTTTAAATTACATATGGCATTAACTGTACAGGGCATTGTCAGGCAGTTATGAAGGAAGGGGGAACAGCCTGTAGTCAAGCTGGTGGGCAGAGAGGAGGAGTTCATGGTGAACCCGTGAGGTGAGCTGAGATATGCTGTCTCACAATTGTTTTGGGATTAGAGTGAGCAGAAGGTGTAACGCTGTTTGTCTGACGTTGAGGATGAGCAGTCAATACTGCCATATTGTTGTAATGTTTTTCTATGCGTGTGTTAACATATGTGAGAAAATGTTCAATAATTGATGTGTTTATAAAATGTATCAGAAGTTCAAATACTTTTGACATAATATTCATTGTGTTGTGTTAATAAAATTGGTCACAATGGCATATATGGTGTAGTTTTTGTCTCAAGGCACTTGGACAAATTTGTAGTAGGCCACTACCATACGTTCATTATAGACTACTTCTTCCTGAAACCTTAGCAATATATAAAGTTTTTCTTATAATCATCTATTTTATATTTTTGATTCTTGTTGATGTGAAATCATAATTATGTGGTTGGGATACCAGTCCAGCCTGTGTTTTCAGGAACAGCTGCAATTTGAAGAATTCATTTGGAATTTGGTAAATAAAAAATGAACAGAAATCTGGTTCAAGGCTCTCGAGAGCACCCCAGCACTACCAGGTTATACCTCATACCATGCTTTTCGGCTCCAAAACTTGGACCGAACCACAAAAGGAGGGGGAGTATCAATATTCGTCAAAGATACCCACACCTCCAGGTTGGTGGCACAGCACGAAGCATCAGAGACTATCCATGTGCAACTAACAGTGGGTAAAACTGCCTTCCAGTTTATAGCCTGCTACAGACCACCCTCCCAAACCCAGAAACCCCATTCGGCCTTCCTGAGAACACTGGAAAATATGAAGGTCTGTCCAAACACCATTATATTGGGTGACTTCAACTACCCAACCATAGACTGGGAGCATTACTCTAGCTCCAACACCCTAGCCCAAAGGTTCCTAGAATTTATAAACTCAAATGCTATGGAACAACTTGTTACCACTCCCACAAGAGGGGAAAACATACTGGACCTGATCATCACCAACATGGGGACTCTATGCTCCAGACCAGAAGTGTATCCCTCACTGGTAAGATCAGACCATAAACTAATCTCGCTGGATATTCACATCCCGACCCCACCCCATGCCCAGAAAACCACAGTGAAAAACTTCTCTAAAGCAAATTTCACACTCCTCAAAACCGAGGTGGAATCCTTCAAAGCCCCGGCCTCTGGATAATCGGCCCAGACCACAAAATCCTTTATAAACGCATTTTATGAACACCTTCAGGAATGCATGGATCATGCAATCCCAAATAAAACCAAGACCCAATCCTCCAAAGGCAGACGTCCTGTCTGGTGGACCCCAGCCATAAACAAACTATACAATAGAAGGAGGAAGCTACTACATGACGGAGCAAAATCCCAAAAAGGGAAGGCATCTCTGATCAGTATTAGCAAAAAACTACGGGCACTCATAAAATCGTCTAAGGCCAGCTTCGAGAGAAAAATTGCACAGGACACTAAGGATAATCACAAGGCTTTCTTTAGTTATGTTAGGAACCTGGGTGGGAATTCCCAGATATGCTCAGAATTAGTCCACAATGACAAAAAATACACCGAACCCACAGACATTGCCAACATCCTAGCTGACAGGTTCAGCGCAAACTTCTCCCCCCCCTCCCCACCAAAAGGGGTAATATCTATCCCAGCAGAGTGCTGCCCCCCTGACATCTCAGATGCTCAGGTAAGAGCTGCCCTCTCCAAAGCAAGAAACACAGCATCAATGGGACCAGACGGTGTCCCGGCTGCCCTACATGAACTCCAAGAAGAGCTAAACCCAAACCTAAAACTACTGTTCAATCTCAGCCTTACTACAGGATATGTACCCAAAGAGTGGCGTACAGCAACAGTGGTCCCTCTCCACAAAGGTGGTGCCTCAACGGATCCTGGAAACTATCGCCCCATAAGTCTCACTAGCTTGGTCTGCAAAGCTATGGAAAGGATCATCATGGACCTTATAAATAAAGATATTGGGGACCTACAGACACTGGATCCTACCCAGTTCGGCTTTGTTAAGGGCAGATCCTGCCTCTTAAACCTGGTCAATTTCTTTGAAACAGTCACCAAGGCCATTGACAAGGGAAGGTGGTCCACACAGCCTACCTGGACCTCGCAAAAGCCTTCGATACAATACCCCACTCGGGCATTATAGATAAGCTCACCAGCTTAAATATAAACCCCTATGTCACTAGATGGGTTGCAAACTGGCTCAAGGACAGAACTCACATGGTTAGAATAGCTGGAGCCATGTCAGACTCCAAACCAGTTACAAGTGGCGTCCCACAAGGCTCAGTCTTGGGACCTCTCTTGTTCGGTATATATTTCTCGGAGGTACAGGCCAACATGGAAGGACTGTGGCTGACCAAGTTTGCAGATGACTGCAAACTGGGCACCATAATAGACTCTCCAGCTGACACAAGCATCCTCCAAAAGGGCCTCATAGAAACAGACAACTGGTGCCAGAGCCATGGCCTCAAGCTAAATGCCAAAAAGTATATAGTCATCCCCTTTGGCAAAAACAAAGTGCCCACAAATTACCACATAGGTGGTAATCCATTAAGTACAGAAGAAGTAATTAGGGACCTGGGGACCCAAGTTGATAGCAATCTCTCATTTGACAACCACGTGGCCAAAGTGGTTAGAAAAACATTTTATATAGCCCACCTAATCATGAAGGGATTCACATCTAGATCAGGGAGGTCATCGTGCCTCTTTACTCATCCCTCATCAGACCCATAATTGAGTACAATGCCCCTTTTGGGATGTACCTTACCAGACACCTGCAACAACTGGAAAGACCCCAAAAGTACCTCACCAAGAGGATCAAGGGGCTCAAACAGATGCCGTATGCTGCCCGGTTAAAGAAACTCCAGCTCTACTCAGTGGCATACCGCCTGCTCAGAGGTGATCTGTGCCTGACTTATAAAGCCATGTCCAACCCGGAATTAATGGACATGCTGCACCTCAGAAAATCCAAATCCCATCGAGCTACGCTCGAGGGACTTAAACCTCAGCACTGAAATAAATAGGACATGCTGGAGGGACAGATTCATAACCCAGAGGCTCCCTTCACTCTGGAGTAAAATCCCAGTCCAGGTTAGGCAGAGTCCCTCATTGACTCTCTTCAAGAGGAATCTTGATGAGTGGATGGGAGATCGTAGGTTTACCCTGGGTATCACTTCTGTGTCACTGTTAGACAGAAGCGCAGTATACTATCCTCGAAAAAGGGCATAGCAAAATTAATTTAAAATGGGTGGCGAAAGCCATACACACTCTGGCTAGGCTTATAAATGCCCTAGGGCAGATAGCCTAGTATGAACCTATGAACCTATGAACCTATGAAAGAAATAACTGGAATGTTTACTATGTGGTGTACATCAAATTCTTAACTGCATTATACTCTGAACTGTAATTTGCCCACTAATTTCTTGGTGGATTGAATATGTAGCTGTATAAGCTTTGTTTTTTTACCCCCTCACAACCCTATTTTTACCAACTCATTTCATGTGTTAGCAATAGAAACATGTAACCACTGTATTCAAGCTACTAAAGCACAGGAATTAGGATATTTTAAATTAATTATTTTTACTGTTTCCCAGTAGTTAACTAATATATCCATCCTAAAATGCTATGCATGCTTTTAGCTAAAGGAAGAAATGCAATTCGACAAGAGTGAGATTGCTAAAGGCAGTTCCCACCTTTTGTTGTGGATTCATTCAGATGCACCAGGTACATTGGCAGCAAGGATGGCTGAGATATTGATCTAGTTATTAATAATAATAAAAAAAAAGTTTGCTGCTATAGCAGCTTTAAAGGTAGTCAATTTCAGGAAGGCCAGAGATGTTGCTGTTCCTAAAACCACATTTCTAGTGTTCTTAGTAATCTGATTTTTAACCATTAATATATCCTTTATATGTGCGTTCCACAGTCCTAATACTTATATGTTATTTCACGGATATTTTTATCAACAGGCACACCTGCAAAACCACAGCATGGATCAAAGGCACAAGCTGCAGTGTTGGCACTGCAGCAAAGATTAAGACCAATACGTAATTCATTAAGTCCCTCAACCCCCAATTCCCCAACGTCTGTGGTGTCCCTGAATGTATAATTTGAAAAATGTAAGCTTTAGAAATCCCCAGTACATTTTCAGTACCATCCCACCTGTCTTAGAGAAACTGCTGCATTGACCTTTCTTACTGCTGCATATAACTGTAAGATAAGCAGTACATTTCTGATTAAAATTTCACCAGATGAGCCGAGTTATTAAGATGGTAATGCAGCAGTAGGTAACAGGCAACAGCAAAAATAAATGCTTTATAATGAAGTGCATCTATTACCCAAGGACATTTTTTTCTGCGCTTTTATATTAAACTGAACTAGAAGTCAGTAGTTCATTTTTCAATTTCTGGGATGTACAAATATAACATTTTGCAATACTTACGTTCATGACATACTAAATATGACATACTTATATTCATGACATACTGAATATGACATACATATGTTCATGACACAATAAGTATGACAAACTTATAGTCATGACATAATAAATATGACATACTTATATTCATGACCTACTATGTATGACATACTTATGTTCATTGCACATTTTTTAGTAAGTTCCACAGTTTTTTTATTAATAATCCTAGATTACCTAACGATGACTTACCCATACTGGCACGTTGTCCACAATGCATACAAGTCATCAGGGGTGCGTGTGATGAGGTGTACCCCCAATTTAAGGGAGTGCTAAGCCTCTCCTTGGCAGACCTGTCAGCAGGCATGTTGAAAAAGGAAGATGGAACCAGCTGACAGCAACTGTGCAGATAGGAGGTCGTGGGTCATGGGTCATACTGAGGGCTTTTCGGCTCTCTGGTAGCTGTTTAGTCACCTGTACAATGCTAGTATTGTTTATTTTTATTTAAATGTAAAAAAAAAATAAAACAAACAAAATCGCATTTGCAAGCTTCATTGGTAGCAGTAGGGGAGGGGGTCTTCTTTTACTTGCTAGAAGTTGGAATGAACATTTTATTATTAATTAAAAGAAAAAAAAAAAGAAAAACAGATGCAGAGGTGAGATAACCACTAACTTAACTATACACTTCAAGTAGAGGGTTTCATTCTCAAATTTGAATTAAATAATTTATAAAAAAAAAAAGATGAATGAATAATATCTGTGAATACTGATAGAGAGGAATCTTCAGTGGGGGGGTTCTTGTATATATAAAATATATATATAGGTTTACTACAGTTTGTGTGAACAACAGTCTGTTGGCAGCACTGCTGCCGAAATTTAGAATGTCGTGCACAAAACATAAATGGATGGGATGATCGAACACAACTATGCGAATGCAGTAGTGAATTCGCATAAGTGTATTTGACTTTTTGCATGGAGACTGCAGTACAGTGGGGACTGGAAATTCATCCATATTCCCACTGTAGTGCGATCCTGAAGTTAGAATATATTAGTAGCGGGGGGTGTGGGGGTGAAAAAACATGATATGTCATATAGGAGTCTGATTTACATCAGCTCCTATACGGCCATCACGTGATGGTTTAGGTAACAATGTCGACTCAAATGTGTCGATCATTTGAGTCGACATTGTGACCGGTCGGAATATTTCTGTTTGGGTTTACTTTTTATTGTTTCGAATGGTAAATATTTTGCCGTTCGAACAACCAATAGTAAACCATTTTTTATATATATATATATATATATATATATATATATATATACACACATATATATATATATATATATATACACACACACACACACACACACACACACATATATATATATATATATGTGTGTGTGTGTGTGTGTGTGTGTGTGTGTGTGTCTGTGGGTGTATACACACCCATATTAAAATACCAGGTTTTTTGTGATATAAAAAAATGAGACCACAATAAATCATTTCAAAACTTTTCCCACCTTTAATTTGACCTATAACCCGTACAATTCAACTGAAAATCAAATCTGTTCGGGGAAAAAATATAAAAAGTAAAAAATGTACAATAAGCTCATTGCATAAGTGTGCAGACCCTTAAACTATTTATTTGTTGGAGCAACTTTTGATTTAATTACAACATTCAGTCTTCTTGGGTAGGAGTCTATCAGCATGGCACATCTTGACTTGGCAATATTTGCCCACTTCCTTCCAAAAGTGCTCCAAATCTGTCAGACTGCAAGTGCATCTCTTGTGCACAGCCCTCTTCAGGTCACCCCACATATTTTCTATTGGATTTCGGTCTGGGCTTTGGCTGGGCCATTCCAAAACTTTAATTTTCTTTTGGTGAAGCCATTCTTTTGTTGATTTGGATTTATGCTTGGAGTCATTCTCATGTTGAAAGGTGAAATTCCTTTTCATCTTCAACTTTCAAGTAGACGCCTGAAGGTTTTAGGCTAAAAGTGTCTGGTATTTGGAACTGTTCATAATTCCCTTCACTTTGACTAAAGCCCCAGTTCCAGCTGAAATAACACAACACAAAAGCATTATACTGCCATCACCATGCTTCACTATGGGGATGGTGTTCTTTTGGTGATGTGAAGTGTTGTTTTTGCGCCAAACATACCTTTTGGAATTGCGGACAAAAAGTTCAACCTTTGTCTCATCAGACCATAACACATTTTCCCACATGCATTTGGGAGACTTGATGTATTGTTTTGCAGATTTTAGCCTGGCCTAGATGTTTTTCTGTGTAAGAAAAGGCTTCTGTCTTGCAACCCTACCCCATAGTCCAGTCATATGGAGAATACGGGAGATTATTGTCACATGTAGTACATCACCAGTTGTTATTGTTGTTGTTGTTTGTCTTTTGGCTTTTCCCGGTTAGGGGTCACCACAGAGGAACTCTGGTCCACTAATGATTGGCAGTAGATTTTCACGAACATCGAGGTGCCAGCTCGATGTTCAACCAAAGCACGCACATTTACGCATGTCTTTCGAACGCCCACCCAACCGCGGGGAGGACATGCAGACTCCACACAGAAGGCACTCCCCACACTCCAGCTGAGAATCGAACAGGAGAACCTCTTGCTGTGAGGCAACAATGCTACCGTTGCACCACTGCGGATGTTATATGTAGTACTTGCCAGAAATTCCTGCAGCTCCTTCGGTGTTGCTGTAAGTCTCTTGGCAGACTCCCTGATCAGTTTTCATCTTGTCTTTTCATCAATTTTGAAGGGCCGTCAAGTTCTTTGCAATGTCACTGTTGTCGTATATTTTCTCCACTTTTTGATGACTGTCTTCACTGTGTTCCATGGTATATCCAATGCTGTGGAATTGTTTTTGTACCCTTCTCTTGACTGATACCTTTCAATAATGAGATTCCTTTGATCCTTTGTCAGCTGTCTGCAAACCATGACTTTTGTTGTGGCAGAAAACTGAGTAAATGTCAGGAAAATCCTACTAGGACAGCTTAACATTATTTGGGGTTAATCAGAGTCTCTTTATTCAATGGCAGGTATGTACCCAAGTAGACTGAATGTTGTAATTAAATCAAAAGGTGCTTCAACAAAGTATTAAAGTGTGTGCACTCTTATCCAACCAGCTTATTGCACATTTTTTATATTTTTTCCCCCCAACAGATTTGTTTTTCAATTGAACTGTACAGGTTATAGGTCACATCAAAGGTGGGAAAAGATTTGAAATGATTTATTGTGGTTTCATTTTTTTTATATAACAAAAACCTGGCATTTTAACAGAGGTGTGCACACTTTTTATATGCACTGTATATAAATAAAAGTACAGATAACCCTCTTTAAAAAAATATGTGTGTGTGTGTGTGTGTGTGTGTGTGTGTGTGTGTGTGTGTCTATATAGATATATATATATATATATATATATATATATATATATATATATATATATATATGTAGACCACGTAATATCAAACTGCAAAACAGCAAACTCTGCCAGGAAACGTTACCATCGGCCAAAAAAAAAGAATTAGCTTTACAGCCAAACTAAATAGGGGGGCTGTGACCCCCCTAACTAAATATACCAACTCCAAGATCGATCCACAGTAGAGAAAATGGCAAAATATAGCAAACGGCCAAGGGAAATCTTTCCCTGTGTTAAACTGTCCGTTCGCTGTTTTTTGCTTTCGATATTACATGGTCGATGTTTAGGTGTTCGATCACCTAAGCACTCGATCACGTAACATAGACCCTATATACATAATGTTTAAGGACATTATTTTATTTGGTTGGAATTCTGATGGGATTATTTTTATATGATATCTATTTCAGTGAGGATCTTTAGCACTGTATCTTAAGCAGTTTTTAATTACATTTTCTTGGTCACTAGACTTAAATTGAATGTGGGTGTCTGCATGGTGTTGTAGCTTAGAAGACTATGAATTGCATTAACATTTTACAGTTAAATTTCAGTTTCAAGTTGGCTGCTTATCTGTGAGCAGTGCTACATGGTTGGTTGCGTGGTAAATGGTTGGGTTAATATGGCGAAATGTTTTAGCATAGTCAGTCAAAGTTTTGGCATTAGGCTTATAGCTGTAGTTGTGTATAAGTTCATTAAGGGATTACCTTCTCCTTTGCCTCATCAGATAGGGTTGGTACAATTTAAGTGTCTACCTTAATAAGACACAAGTTCCTACACCCAGCACCATGGCTGGTTGAAGTTCTCATAGACACGCAGCAGACAAGGTAAGTGACAAATAGGTATTTTAAAAATTTTGATGGTGGAGTGTATGGCACAATGGCCTTTTAATAAATTTTTTATTTGGGTGACAATTGTTAAGTTCCTTTACTCAAGACATCTTCATTATACTATGTGATGTTCGGAAAAGCCGATAAACGTGCACGCTGATTGGCTATCCAACCAGCGTGCACATAGTAAATCGTACAACAAATAATGAAAGAAGTCCGGTCGCTAAAATATCATGCTGCGGCGACAGCAAATAAACATAAGCAAATTTAACACCACAAACACCTAACAAGTACACCTAATCACACAAAAGTCACCAATTCCCCTATTACAGTCCTCAGTCCCTCACCACGAACACTAATAAAATAAACTGTCATGCAGTCGCAAATACACCACACACACTACATAACCACCACTTTAAAAAAAATAATACAATAAAAGCAAGCATTCTGATAAAACCATTCACACAGCTGTATTCCCTGCAATAGCTATACACAAACAACAACTCCAAAAATGTACACACTAAAAGTAAACACAGCACACATCCCTCGCAAAGTCAAAAAGACACACCATACCTAACTTCCAAACCAGCATATACCTTCTAAAAGCGCATACCACATCACCATCTAGTGACCAATTAGTAAAACTACATTATATTTTAAAAAAGTTAATGCACATTAAAACTAGACCACATTTCTAACATACCTATAAGTACTAAAACATAACTACACGTTATAAAGTTCTACACTGCTTAAACTATATTATACCCAGCACCACCTAGCCCTTTTGATAACATCTCTTCAAAAACCTGCACGAGCCCTGTTAAACAGAAACACTACAAAAATAACTTGTATTTAAATTAAAACAGAAATAAACAATAAACACAAACTGAAAGTGTGGACTATTTTATCTCACATAAAGTGGAAGAATACAAAGAAAAGCAAACAAAAACCTAAATAACAACAACACAAAGATAATACAAAACAAACTAACACCATAGTATAATAGCAATAACCCATGGCTGGGTGTGGGTAATGCTGGATTTACCCACGGTTGGCTTTGTTTGGTCACTCGGGCTTCGCCCTCATGACCAAACCACGCCAACCATGGGTAAATCCAGCATTACCCACATCCAGCCATGGGTTATTGCTATAGAACCCCATCCCATGGCACATAATCAGTGTGATGGGAAGACAAACATCTTGAGGGATATACATTCTAGAACCCCATAGCAGCATAGCATCCAAGGACACAGTGACTGTTTAATTTTAACTAGAACTCTTTTTTTTTTTTTTTTTTTTGTTCCCTATGTTAATCCTCTCTGTTTTACAAGTTCTGCGAGGGCTCAGTCAATCAAGAAAAGATGGATTAGTCTTCTGCAGGAAGCTCAATGCTTGCTATTTGAATTGAAAACAGTGGGGACAGCTGAGCAGGGCCAGATTTCTAAGAAGTGACCATCACTGAATATGGAAGAGGGTGCAGCTGAAGGACCAACTCTGGCTAAGACGTCTCAGAAGACCAAACAGAAATTCCTCCAATCAGAGCATCACCCCTTACTGCCCATCAGAATTATCAACAGAAGCACAAGGTAACATCCCTGTTGGTTCAGCATGGCTTAGTAGTAATGGTAGGGATCAATCTGCTGAGGATTCTTTAGATGAGTTTATAAATTCCTTGCTGGAAGTGAAGAGTGTTAGGTTGTCTGACTTAGTCCTAGAAAGAAACTTTGGTGCCTCTGCAACTGTGTTTTTTGGACAGGGGGGATTGTTGCTGGCCAGGTTGCTCACCCATCATTACCCAGCTTGCATATGTGGTCCGAGGAGGTCAGTGGCTCAGACAGGAAGGTCTTATCTTATCTCAATGATTGTCTTCTCCAATTCTTGTCCCCCATGCCTTAGCTCAGACTTTCAGTTTCCAGTTCCCCGGGCTTGCACATCATGGCATATGTTCCCATCAAGGAGATAGGCAAAATTATCAAAGGGACGGCTGTAGATATCTTCAACTTAGTGGGCAATGAGGGAATTAAATGCATCTTGGATGCCGACAACACGTCCAACAAGGACTTGATGGCAGCTTTAGCAGCCATCAGGAAAAAGGAATCAACCAGGCCACCACGTCAGGAACTGGGATACTTGGTCACCACGTTTTGTGGCATTTATGTGGCATCTTGGGCGGCACAGTGGTGCAGCAGTTAACATTGTCGCCTCACAGCAAGAGGTTCTCCGGTTCGATTCTTGGCTGGGGTGCCTTCTGTGTGGAGTTTGCATGTTCTCCCTGTGTTCGCGTGGGTTTCCTCCGGGTACTCCGGTTTCCTCCCACATTCCAAAGACATGCATCTGGAGTGTTTCTCCCTGGGCCTCCGCTGAAAACAGGCTCTGTGTAACCTAGTCGGACATTCCCAGTCAACAAATGTTAAATAAATAAATAAATAAATAAATTTATGGGGGTGATCATTGAGAAGGACCTCAGACAAGCCCTGCCTTTATTAATACTTATGTTGTGGCCATAAGGGAAGTCCATCATATGGAAGGTGATTCTGGTTGGTTGAATTATGATCAGCATTTTAGGAAAGTCAAAGCTCTTTATAAGTCCTTCAGGTGGAAGTTAAGGCATCCTGCCATATGACTCAGTGCCATGATGGACAAGCAGGCAGCCAATGGTATGGATGGAGGGGTTGGTAATGCAAAGGAAACAAAGTTGTGCTGTGCCTTTAACCATGGGGAATGCACTTGGCCTGCTTGCAAGTGCAGTCACTTATGTTCGGGATGTGGGAAAGATCATCCTGCTTCCAAGCACTGGGATTAATTGCTAGGGATAGGCCTGTTTTTCCTGCTTCTCATACAGAAGGGGAGATTGGGGTGGGGATATAACATCCCCTTTTGGAATAAGCCACCTTTTCGTGGACACTGGGGTTTTGGCAAGGGACTTGAGCATACCACAGCAGGCTCATCTCATTCCTCCATTTGACAAGATAGACTAACTTGCTTATTGTCAGGTTGTCCAAATCAGAAGGCAGCAACCACTCTTCCTGAGAGCTTTTCCAAGGACATTACTATTCATTCCACAGCTCTGTTAGACTCTAAGTTAGTTAATATTTTGTCATGCATCAAGGGACATAAACAAATTGCTGCTATGCTGATAGAGCTAGAGTGAGCAGCTGGCAGTATAATTGGACCCTTTTTCACCCCCCAACCTGCTTTTAAAATTTCCCCCATTGGTCTGGTTCCCAAAAAACAAGAAGATGAATTCAGGTTAATTCATCATCTTTCCCACCCAGCAGGGGGTTCAGTCAATGACTTTGATAGCAACCTGACCAAGGTACGCTACTCCACTTTGGACCAGGCGATGGAGGTCATTATGGGCAATTCTGATCCCTGGCTCTGTTAGATGGATATACATTCTTTCTCTCTTCTCCCTGTGAGACAAGAAAATTGGCCTTATTTATGTTTTTAGTTTGATTATAAAATATTTTTTGACACTGCAGTGCTGATAGGGTTCCCTGTGCTACGTTTGAGCTGTTTAGCACATCTTTACAGTGGTGCTGGCAACAGTGAACACCCTGCCTGTCAGCTGTCCACTACTTACATGATTTGCTCATAGTGGAGGAGGGTGAGAATGGTGCTTTAGTGGGCATGTCTATTTTTAGATGGCTTTGTTTTGAGTTAGGGGTACGATTGGCCAATGTCAAATCAGCAGGACCAAGCAGAGTCTTAGCCTTTCTGTGTTTGGAAATCAATGCCACTGATAATTCATTCAAGCTGCCTTCTCCAAACATCAAAAAGTCTGGCAGTTACATTGGAGATTTTTGGGATCCAGCAAAGTTCATGCAGCTACACACATTGCTGAACTTTGTCTGCAGGGCAGTCGCTCCAGGCAGGACTTTTCTATGGTCAATTTTTCACTTGTTGAAGGGTACCAGGGTCAAGCACTATTTTGTGTGGCTGACCAGATGGGTCAGGAAGACTGTCGCCTCTGGTTCACATTTTTGAGACAGTTCAAAGGAATTTCCTTTTGGCAGTTCCCTTGGGCTACTTCCACAGAGCTTGAACTTCTCACTGACGCAGCAGGCAAATCCAGTATGGGATGTTACTTCCATGGCAGCTGGTTTGTTAAAAGTGGCTGGAAAGCTGGTCCAGGGAAAGGAGGAAAGACATTATGTTTTTGGAAATGTTTCACATTTGGGAGGCAGTTTTGGTTTGGAAGGACAGGTTACATAATAGAAGGATAGTTTTTCACACAGACAATATTTCACTGGTGCATGCTCTCAATAAACATTCTTCTAGGTCCAACTTGGTCCACTCAGTTATCAGGCTTTTAGTTTTGCTGAGTTTGGAGACTAATTTGTCATTCCCATGTGTCCATGTCCCTGGTCATCTTAACCCTATAGCTGATGGTCTCTCCTGTTTGCCAGGATTTGCCAGTTGAACAAATATTCAGATGCAAAGGGCACTCCAGTTCCAGCGGGAGTCTGGCTAATTGGAAAAGACTAGCAGTATCAGTCTTGGCCAGGCCTTGGGCCAGCAATACTAGGAAGACATATTCATCATCCCTTCAGGTTTTCAAGGGTTTTTACAGGTCTTTGGTCTCTGGTCATAGGACATGGGGGTGGGGGGGTGCAGTTGTTACTTCAGTTTTTAGTGGGCAGGTCCACTGCAGGTGATTTACCTAAAACTCTCAGAGTGCACCTTGCAACTTTGGGATGGTTGAAGCATTTTTTGGCCAACAGGAAGTGTCAGGCCACTGGGTTATTGGGAGAGTGCTCAAGGGACTTGTGAATATTCAGGGGCTTTTCCAGGATTCCAGAAAGCCCATTGGGAGACATCTCCTTCTCCTCATTATTCAAGGTCATTATAAGACACTGGGTGATTTTCATATGTTTGTTACAATGGCAGCTTTGTTCACATCCTTGTATGTGGGTACCTTCCATGCCAGTGAACTACTCCTTTACTTTTTCTGGAAGGAACTTGTCATCCACAGTGATTTTATCCTGATATGGGTAAAGAAATCTAAGACTGATCAATCTGGGAAAGGTCAGCAGGTGTGTTTAGACACAGCTATGGGGCTGGCCATTTGCCCAGTGCACTGGGTCAGATTGCTACATAATATCACTCCCGTATGGAACAGGTCAGGCCTAGTTTTCATGAGGGCTTTGGGCAGGCCTTGTAGTCTTGAAAATATCAATTTATTTCTTAGGCAGGCCATGACAGAGCAAGGAATGCACCCAGGAGGTTTCTCCTTTCATCTGTCTGGATAGATCAGACCTCTGAGCTGGCCATGGAAGGGCATTCTGTGCAGGTCATTTAAAGAATGGGAAAGTGGGTGTCTGATGCTTTTTTGTCTTACATCAGGAATTATTTTTTATTTCTGTTGCAAGGAAAGAGGTCATTTTCTCTTGGACAATTTTTTCATCCAGAGAGAGCAACAATCCAAGCCTTGGCCCACCTCACTGGTCATTCAAGTTGTTTTGATCTTAAACAGTTGGACAGTTTGTTCGTTTAGCTTCCCTGATCTCAGTTGGTTTCAGTTCTAGGAAATTTGGTGTAAGATTACCAGAGAGGAAAGCTTACCCAGAATTATAGTCATTCACCTTGGAGGGGTAATGATTTGGCTCAGGCCTCTAAAAAATCCTATTGGCCAGAATACTGTTTGACTTGCACCAGTTGTGGCAGCTGTATCCCAATTTTGTTTTGTTCTGGTCTGTCATCATCCCAAGATTTCACTGGAAGGTGCTAGAAGATCTGGCACTATTGAAAAAGCTAGGTGTTTTATCATCCATAGAGTCACGTGGCTTGTTAGTCAAATTGGTTTCCATGTGATTCATCACAAAGATCTTGACAGAATAGATCCTGCCTGATTTTTATGATTTGGATAATATTCATTTAAATAACATGGGTTTTGGTTTATTTTATTTGGATACTGTTTTTGGCAATTAAATAGTTTTTCAAATGTTAACTTGGTTCCTTTCATGACCCAGATTCTCCTTTTCGAGGCCGGCTGTTTGGGGGGAACAGCATGGACATGCCAGGTGGCTGCAGCCTTATGGCTTCACCCCCCCCCCCCATTTTCCCCCTTGTGCCTGTTCATCGGACTTGGCTCTCAAGTTGTATCCAGATTAGACCAGTGGCCACTTCAAGGAGTATGTGGCTTGTAATGATGAGTTAAATGAGTGTGCCACCATGCCTGAAGTAGCTTGGAATATGCACCTGTTTTTTTTTTCTGTAGTGGCAACAGGAACAGGCTTGGTTATACCAACCAGCTTGAGTTAATGGTTTAATGGTTAAGGGTTGTATGTTGCATCTGAATTATTGTGGCATCATTAATGGTTGTCAATGTCTGTTATCTAATAAAAGGTCGTAAAGTCAATGTAGTGTGGTTCCTGACTCGGCTCAGTGGACCACTAATATTTAATACTTCACTAGAAATAGAAATGTGAAACTTACTATAGAACTCTGCCCTTCTTTCCTGAACTTCTGCCATCCACTGGGCCAGCTGGTCGTCTACACCTTTGCAAGCTGTCATACTTGTGCCTGCTTTGATTAGAGGGTGTCAGGTTGAGATGTTAGCTCACCCCATAACTGAGTTCAGATGTCTATTTTCCACATGCCAGTGCCCACAACTTCTATCCTCGGTAGATATGAAGCTAGCAGAAGGAAGAGGAGTATTTTTCTTTTCTTCCAACTCCAGTTTTGGGCTTGACCCTGATCCTTTACTGAATGCATCCTAAGTCATACCTCTCAACTGTGCAGATTTTTCCAGAATGCCCAGATTTCTCTCTCATATTTTTAGTCCGTTTTTCATAAAATTGTGTTTTTCTGGATAATTAGTGGCAAATCATTAAAGACTAAAGTTAGAAAATAATGATAGGCATTTGAGTTTCCGACTTTATATCCTTCAAAACATTCATGCTAATGCAAAACCTGTTATTCAATTAACTTTTTTAAGTTTGTAAAAGCAATATTTAAAAGTTGCCCCTATTTTTGGGCCTTTGCCCACTTTTATTTATGGCTTTCCCCAGATGTCTTGCTCCAAAACGTTGAGAGGTATGTATCCTACCCATGTAATGCTCAAAGGACAATGATGAGATAGATATGAAACTGAGATTATTAGGGTGTGAGCCTTACTCACTGAGGTGTCTGCCTAGCAGATTGCACCTTGCACTGGTGCCATCCTGGTGTAGAAAAGCAGATACATTTCCAGAATAGTCGCACACATGCATGTGCTTGCATGAGCTCTTTCGAGCTTGTCCACTGTGATATGAACTCATTTACAATGATAAATGCAGTCACACATATGGCCAGGAGTAAGATTCAAAGAGATGAGCAGACAAAATACCTTGGTAGCATATGAACTTCAAAAATTGTACAACATTTCTTGAAACTTTCTCAACGTCATAATTTTGAGTGCTGCTGGATATTGCATTTCAGCACAGGTTACCAGAAAGCAAGAATTAAAGCAAATAGCTTAACATAGCAGCAGCTAGGATCAAAACAGAAGATGTAGGTTCTTCCATTGAATTTTGCTATAACATGTTCATAATTAGACAGTGAATTAGTATTTCTGTGTAACAGTATCTTATTTAGATAACATTCATTGCCTTATGAGTGGACTTGCGTACTGTAGACTATGGTATCCTGCAATGGAAATGTTCTGGATCAAGGTGCAACTTCACTGCATTTTTACTGAATAAGCCAAAGTAAAAATTACTTGTCATTCTCTCTCATCCCTTCCCTTCCAATAATCATATGCACACATTATTAAATATAATCAAGATGAGCAACTTAATACCCACACCAAATGAAAAGAAAGAAAAACAAGCGTTACAAAGTTGAAACGGTGATTTAGAAAAACTGCCATGAATATACGTAATTTCTTTCTGTTAATATCAAATTACTCATTCAAATGAGTGGGAGTTAGTGTGGACCATAAAAGCTCACAAAAGCTTTAAATCCTGACCATGCTAAATCTATCTAGTAACTCCTGTTCATCAAAGTTCATGTGGTTTGTTCTCTGTCTGGGTGGAAGGTTGGCATAATGGTTGAGGTGTTAACCTTACAGACACAAGGTGAAAGGATTGATTCTCTGATGGGGTAATTGGCTAGGCTTAAAATGACCCACAAAGGTAGTTATCCTTGTACTAATCTAAGAACCTATGAACTTGTATCTCCCTGTCAGAGGGTGTCAGGTGCTGCTGAGTGCACTACATTTTGCGTACGGCAGAGAAAAGCAGAGCAAAGCTGGAGACAGCAAGGCTTGCAGCACAAGTGAACATCTTTCCTGATTGCAAAGTGACTGGAAAAGGCACTGTGATGGTCCTGCAATGGTCCAGTAATCAAGGAGCCTCAATCCTCACCACTGGAAACAGTTTGGGACGTACACAATGGGAGGATGACAAGTACACACACAGTAAAGTACAATTTCCCTTAAAAGCACACAGAGATCACAGTTAGTCTGGGGGCTGGTTTCTCCCTCTTTCTCCGGATCCCCAATAGGACACCCCACTGGCACAGCTATAAATTTGAGTCCTTAACCAGGGTTCCAAGCCAAGTCCTCCCAACACTCTCTCTGTCCAACCAGTGCTTTGTGTCCCTGCCCAAGTAGCTGACACACAAACACACACACACACACACACACACACACACACACACACACACACACACACACACACACTTTACACCAGTAGTTTAAAATACACATAACATATAACTCTCTTACATTTGTAAGACAAGCATATGAATCGTATTAGTATTCACAAATGACATACGATTATTTACAAAATTCCAGATAGTTGGGCTATTTCCCCCACCCCAAAACTCAAGCAAATTTTCAAGTGACCCTTGAGAAACTTTGCTTAAGAAGGTTGAGCCTATCTGGGAATACCTTACCCCATTCTCTGTCTTGAGAGCTCATATGTGTTGGCATTACTAACCCCACTGCGGCGCTGCACTGTCATATCATATGCTTGCATGATTAGGCTCCATGTTAGTAACTTGGCATTTTGTTGGCTGGCTCGATGTACCCTACTAAGGGACTGTGGTCTGTAACTACAGTGAATTTCCTTCCATACACTTAAGGCTGAAGTTTCTGCAGTGCCACACTATTGCTAGGCATTCCTTTTCTACAGCTGCATAGCATTCCTCCCTGGGTTGTAGCCTATGACTGACATACACCACTGGATGCTTTTCTCCCTTTGAGGAACCCTGGCTAAGTACAGCCCCCACCCCATGGTGTGAAGCATCCACCTGCACAACCAATTCTTTGCTGTAATCTGGACTGGCTAATGGGGGGGGGGGCTTCCAAAGCTCCTTTAAGCTTCTGGAATGCCTGCTCACATGCTTGGGTCCACACTACCTTATCTGGCCTGTTTTTCATTACCAGATCTGTGAGGGGAGCAGCTATGGTACTATAACTAGGGATGAACTTTCTGTAGTAACCTGCTGTCCTTAAGAATGCCCTCCACTGCTTTTTAATAACAGGGGTGGGCCATGCTTGAATAGCTTCCACTTTGGCAGGTTCTGGCCTGATCTTACCACTCCACACACCATATCCCAGGAAAGGAAACCTCTGCCATACCCACCTGACATTTGCTGGGCTTAATGGTCAACCCTGCCATCTGTAGTCTGCCCAGCACCTCCCTGACATGCTGAAGGTGCACTTCCCAGGAATGGCTGTAGATGGCAATATCATCTCAGTAAGCAAGGGCAAAATCTCCTGCTACAATACAATCTAGCAGCCTCTGGAAAGTCACTGGGACATTTTTCATCCCAAAGGCCATCTTAGTGATCAAGGGCACCTGCCAGTAACCTTTGGTAAGATCAATAGTTGTAAGATACTTAGTCCCACCCAGCTGCTCTAGGGCTTCATCTGTCCTACGCATGGGGTTAACATCTGACTCTGTGTGACTATTTAATCCTGTAGTCCACACAGAACCTGGTGCTGCCATCCTTCTTTGGTAACAAGACCACAGGGGAGGCCCAGGGATTGCTGGACTCCTGAATTACCCCTAGTTCCATCATTTCCCATATCTCCTCCCTCAGAGTCTGTTTGACTCTCTCAAGCACCCTATAATAGGCCTGCTTAATAGGCATTTGGAGTCCTGTATCCACATGGTGCTACACCAGGTGGTGTACCCTGGTTTCCCAGTGAGCATGTCCCCAAACTCCTGTAACACTGCTCAGATTTCTCAAATCTGGGTAGAGGATAGCTGCTGGGAAATTGCTACCCCTTCCATTGAGGTGTCAGGTGGAGTCTCACTGAGGAGATCAGTCACCAGATCCCCCTCAGACTCCTCTTGCCATTCACCACAAATACTCAGCACGAGGGCCTCCTTATCATGGTAAGGTTTCATCATGTTAACATGGTACAATTTGTGCCCCTGCCTCCTGCCTAGCAGTTCTACCATGTAGTGACCATCACTGTTCCTGACAACCTTGTAGGGTCCCTCCCAAGCTACCTGTAGCTTGTTGTGTCTGACAGGAATGAGAGCCATTACCTGCTGCCCTACAGCATACTCTCTAGCTCAGGCATTCCTGTCATACCAGACCATTTTCTGCTGTTGGACTTCTGCCAGGTTCTCCTGGGTCAAGCCCATGAGTTTCCTGTGTCTTGTCCTGAGGTTTAGGACATATGCCACAACAGACTCCTTGTGGGATTCACACTCACCCTCCCACTCATCTCAAATCAAATCTAGAGGTCCCCTCACCCCATCTCCATACTACAAATCAAAGGGTGAAATACTTTTGGATTCCTGGGGCACATCTCTGTAAGCAAACAATAGATGGGGCAAATATTTGTCCCACTCACTCTTAAACTGGTCTGCAAATGCCTGTAGCATTGTCTTGAGTGTAGAGTTTAACCTCTCAACAAGACCATTAGTCTGGGAATGGTAGAGGGTGGTCTTTAGGTGCTTCACCTCACAGTATGTCCATAGACAAGCCAGCAGGTCTGACATGACATTGCCACCTCTGTCAGTCAGTATTTCTTTTGGGAAACCTACCCTACTGAAAATCTATAACAAAGCATTTGTCACCTTTTCTGCCTCAATGGAGAACAGAGCCACCGCCTCAGGGTATCTTGCAGCATAATCTACTACCACTAGGATATACTTTTCCCTGTGGAACTTGGGGTACTTGGAGGACCCACAATATCCATAGCTACCCTCTGAAATGGCTCCTCAATCACAGGCAAAGACATCAAAGGGGCTTTCACCTTGTCACTTGCCTTGCCTACCTTTTGGTACTGCTCACAGGTCCTACAGTAACCTGTTACATCTCTGGAAATCCCAGGCCAATAGAAGTTCTGCATAATGCATCTCTTCACATGTTTTATGCCCATATGACCTGCAAAGGGAATATCATGGGCTATGGCTAGAAGTGCCAGACGGTAGGCTCTGGGCACTACAACTGCTGTATTCTCTCACCCTCTAGCCCTCTCTCAGGGGTCCACTCTCTATACAGTAACCCTTTGTCCCAGTATATAGATTCCCCTTTCTTTTGAGAATCAGGTGCCTCACTAGCTACTTCCCTCAGGCCTTGTAATGTAGGGTCTGAAAGCTGAGCCTGTCTCAACTTTCTCTTTGTAACCCTTCCCAGCTCCCCTTCCACAGGAAGTCTGGCATCCTCTGACAGAGGTGCCTCATTGTCAGCCTGGGTACTAATACTAGTCACCGCTGCCCTTGCAGTCACTCTGTCCAAGGGAACATCAGTACCCACAAGTAGCTGTGGCTCACCTTCAGTCTCACTGCTACAGGATAGCTCCCTCACTGAAGTAACCACCTCACCAGTCCTGGCTTCAAGTGTGTGGTCTGTCTGGGTTTCCCCCAGGCTACTAGACCCACATGGTTGTCTCCAAGCCTGACTGTGTGTAACTGCATGCACACATGGTACTGCATTATCAAAATCATTCCCTATCAAGACATCTGCAGGGATATCCTCAAATACACCTACTTGATTGCTTTCTTTTCCACCCTCCCACTCAAGGTAAACCCTAGACAAAGGTATTTGGAATGGGGTCCCTCCTAAAGCTCTGACTGGAATAGACTGCCCCACTGCAGCCTTCACAATGGTTAGGTCAGAGGATGTGTCTCTCTTAGCCATTGCCTCTTTCCCATTCACTAAGATAGGATATAACCTCTTGTGGTAGCTTGGTACCCTTGTTATCTCAAGACAACTTACTGCTGGCATTCTGTCATTCCTAATTACTGCCTCTCCCACCTTTTGTTCACCACTTTGCCTCCATGGATATCCATATGCTACATGGCCCCACTGGTTGCATTTAAAACATTTAACCATGGTCCTGGATGTGTACCTGGACTAGTGGCTTCCCCTGCTACAGGCGGACTCTGTTGGGTTAATCTGGGTTGCCCACAATGGGTTCTCTTCGACCCATGAGCAGCACTGGGTGTCCCTTTCCTGTGCAGTGATGCCCTGCTTGCTAGGTATAGGTCTCCCTTCTTTCTCAACTCAATTGCAGTAGTGTATTGTCTATCAGCTAACCAGATTCTCATGTCCTCAGACAAAGTGCTAAGGGCTTGTTCTCTCACCAAAAGGTCTGCCAGCCCTTCAAAAGTGATGACCTGATATCCACTCACCCACCTATGAAAATAACTGCTTAGTTGAACAACATATTCACACACACTTTCATCTGCCTTGCATCTATGCTCACGAAACATTTTCTTATAAGCTTCAGGTGTTAACATAAAACCTTCTAAAAAAACAGTTCTTTACAACATTATAATTTAAACAATCAGTATCAGACAGTTTAGAAATTACAGTTACAGTTTTAGCATGGAGTAAGGAGATCAGGAACCATACCCAGAGCTCTTGGTCAACATTATACTGTTTACATACCCTCTCAAACATATTTATTTATTTAACATTTGTTAACTGGGAAAGTCCGACTTGGAACAAAGCCAATATTCAGTGAAGGCCAGGGAGAAACACTCCAGATGTATGTCTTTGAACATGGGAGCAAACTGGAGCACCCAGAGGAAACCCATATGAATGCAGGGAGGACATGCAGACTCTACACAGAAGGCACTCCAGCTGAGAATCGAACCGGAGAACTTCTTGCTGTGAGGTGACCATGCTAGTGCATAACCACTGCACCGTTCATATGAATGAAACTATCAAAAGTATCCCGCTCTGTAAATTGTGGAAGAAATTTACTGACCTTTGTTACTTCTGGGGTTCAGTTACTCCCTTTCCCATTGTCCCCTGACTCTGGAGAAGAGTCGGCATCTCCTTTTCGTGTTGCCTCTGCCTCTCCTTCTACTCAGCTTCCAGGTGTCACAGTTTCTCATATTCCTCAGCCTTTAGTCATTGCAGTTTCTCATTTTCCTAAATCTCTAGACCTCTCAGTCTCTCTTCTGCCTCTATTGCCGAAAGCTTGGCCTCCAGCTCAAGTCTCTAACTCCAGACAGATTTTCAAGTCCTCTGTGTCCTCTGAGCTGTCCATTTTCTGAGAGTTATACATCTCCACAGCCAGTCTGATTGTCCTCCTGGTTGCTATTCTGATGCAGCTGTGACTAAAGCTGTAATCATGTCTGCTTTAGTCAGGTTGGCATGCACCAGTCCTTTAGCCTGGCACATCTCAGACAACTGGCTCCTTGTCAGCTTGCCATACTCCTTTGCTGACATGCTTCCTGTTCTCCCTAACAAAGCTAACAAAAAAAAAAATAAAACAATTGTGATATGAACTCTGAAAGTTCACTGCATGGCTGACAGAGTCCAAACACCTTCAGTGCCCACTGTACACAGGCTACAGGAATTCAATATTCACACCACTACAAGCCAAATAATATCTGATCTGGCTAACTCACCACTATCACCCAAATATGCAATTACTTTTCAGACAATAGAAAAAAATTCTGGCTCTAGACATTGTGTCTGCTTGCTGCATTGAAATTAACTTTTATAGCACACCATAAAGCACTTAATTTCAACTTATTTTCTTGAAGTTTTATGAGTTAACCTTCTATGTTCCAGCAGGGTATGCTGTGGTTACATTCTTGAAACTCAGTACAGTACAAATCCTGCTTAACACACACTTCTGTACCAGTAGTTTAATATACACATAACATTTGTAAGACAAGCATATGAATCATATTAGTATTCACGAATGACATAGAATTATTTGCAAAGTTCCAGATAGCTGGGCTGACAGTGTCACAGGCACAAATTCACCTTTTGAAACAGAAGTGAGCACAGCACAGTTGGACATCAAGAAACAAGTATATCTCGTTAACGGCAGGAGGAAGACAACCTCATTTGCATAAGTAATTTGCACCTTTTACACACATTTCTCATTCCCATATCATTATCCCTTATTTGCATAAGACTTTTTAAATCAGACTTACTGCTGTTCTTAAGTGCAGCTTATGTTTTTGAATCACAGTTCAATTGTGCACAACCAGTGCGCATACCCACTGCACTCAGGCATAATGACTATGAATACCGCCAATAGCTTTTTGCATTAGTAGTGTTGTACTCTACTTGGTGCAGTATAACTGCTGCTCATAAGTGCAGCTTACGTTTTTGAATCACAGTTCATTTTTACACAGCCAGTGCACACACCCACTGCACTCAGGCATAATGACGATAAATACCGCCAATAGTTTTTGTATTAGTAGTGCTGTACACTGCTTGGTGCAGTATAACTGCTAGTTTACACTCAGTCAGTAGGTTCATAACATGCAATTAAACAGCACTTTGATTCCTAAATATGTAGTTGATTTTATATATTTATTTTATCACTTAGTATCAAGAATCATATCATGATTTCAGTAATGAAGGAACATACACAGATGGATTTCTGACTGCCTAATATATTTCTTTCCTTTACCACTATCTTAGTTTTAGAAATATTGTCATAATTTCAACAATAGGAAATACACAAATAAAACAATTTTGTCTTCAGTGTATCGTATACTAGGTGGCCACTTTATAGTCAAGGCGAAAATGCTTTTCCTTCCTATTGCTGCTAAATACTTTCATATCATCATATGAGAAGAGTTGTAGTGTGCACAGAACGGCACCGTGAATGTTCTGACAGGAAGCAGCAGGCAGTGCATATGCCTCAGGGACTAGATGATAAGCTCGCAATGAGGAGACAGCGTATTGATTTAACAAAGGAATACAGAGATCTGCTCCCAGGAGGTCCACATAAGAGGTTTGTCTCTTTTGATGAATTCTGAGGCATTGTTCAGCCAATAAAACAGATTTCTGGTCAATCAGTGAGACAGATTTCAGCAAGACATTTGGCAGATGAATGCTGCCTGGGGCAGAAGGCTTATCTATGGAAATTCTGCATTAAGAAGAATCTAGCCTGATTTGGGTAAGTTTATGTTGGTGTTGATGCACGTGTGCATGTGTGTGAGGATTATCAGGGACATAAAAGAAAGAGAATTGTTAAAGTAGCAGTATGACAGCAAGTAGACAGGGAGGTGAAACTATACTTCCTTCTGCCTGCTGTGTTTATCTTTGAAAATTCATACTACTTTTGTGAATGCAAGATACAAATGAGATTTCTGCAACTTTTCCAGAAATCATGCCTTAACAGACTGAACATAAGGTGGTATTCCAATGACAGATATGTGTATTTAAGTTTGGGAAACAAATTAAAATTAATTTGGAGCAATTAGTTAATGAAGGAGTTAGGAAGATTATAATGTAGTGGTCATGGTACTGACTGATTTGAGATTTGCTATAAAGAATATGGGACATAATCACAGAATGACTATTCATATGCTAATTAGTTTAACATAGCATGAAATCTTCAAAAGGGAAATTATAAGAATAGGCATATTAGACAGGGATGCAGTGTCAAACAAAGTGACCCCAGTGATCTCAAAAGACCACATATTACATTTTTTAAGAGAAATATAAATTAAAGGTTGAGCTGGGATATAAACAATGTATCTTGATGGTTCTAAAGACTGGCCACATTCCTTTTAATGACTGTTGTGAAAGATTTTAATTTTTATGTAAGAATTTCATATAAATAAATGCATAGCTGTTAGTTCACGATAACATTGGGGGAAGATAGTACAGTATCTGCTTTGCAGGTTTTGTTTATATCTCGCTTATCATTAAGAATTTTACATTACTTTTTGAATTTGAATGCAGTATTATCAAATGGCCTTTCATCGTATGTCATTGTTTTGTGTCCTTATTTTTTTTTTCTTTTCACTGTCATGTCAGATTACATTAGTATTTTACTAGTTTTGTTCGTTATGCATGCATTTGACACCAAGCACCAAGAATGAAAGTCTGTCCCTTATCAAAGATTATATTCAAAGCTAGGCTTATAACTATAGCAGGTGTAGGAGAATCTTAAGTCCAGGGATATACTGAACTACAGATTTTGGGCGGGTGACAGGAAATGGGAGGACATACATGCACAAGTGTGCTACAACAAATTTGGCACAGTAATATTTCTGAGGCCATTTCTACCACAGCCGGCTATTCTATGCATGTTTTTCTGGAGCATTAAAAGCTGATGATGATAATAATAATAATAATAATAATAATAATAATAATAATAGTAATAATAATATTAATAATCAGGAAAGAGTATGTTCCAGAACTTGTCAAAAGTTCAGAGCTGGAATCATGTAAACATTATCATCAACACACTCCTGAAATTAAACACTCCTGTAATTACTCTGCATTATAAAGAGAGTTGAAACAAAAATGTTAAACAGAAAAAAATCTGGAAGAGTTTTGGAATGCTGCAAATTCACATAGAAAGAGACTGAATAAATAATGACAGTTCAGTGCAGCTTATTACATTCTGAGCAAATATGTACCTTGCTGCTCGTAAGCATTCTTAACTGGTGACGTACTTACATTTGGATACATACGTTCTTGTTTCTACAGTCTGTCTTGTAATTAACATAACTAAGCTAAACTAACCAGGCAGTGCATAGAACAATCTATCATGTCTTACACTTGTGTCTACTGATGTATTTTTGTTTTTATATTCACCATCACAGAACTGCTTTCTAAGACTACCTAATGCATGAGCACGTATCACACATGCATAGGTTGTTTTAAACATGTTTGTTTTACACTGGAAAGAATATCACTGAGCTAGAAAGAGATTGATGTTATCTTGAAGGTTAATATATCAAAATATTCAAATGAGGGTATTTATTTCATAGTTTTAAATAATAAAAATAAAAAAGCTTCTAAGGATGATTATTGATAAGTTGCTTTCTGCTATCACTAGCAGTTCATTTTTACAAATGCATCACCTGTTAGTTGAATGTGAAAAAGTAATGAAAAGCTAGTAATAGAATGATATTAGGAAAAACTAAATGAATATGATAACATTTCCCTATGCATGCTGCCTACTTTTACCTTTCACTTGTGGCTCTGTGTCATACCACTCCTTACTTTGGTAATATCCTCAACTTTGTCAATCATTTTTCTTTCAGTCTACGTTTAATTTCTGCACCATTACAAACTCCCACCTGCTGCAATTCTATTATATTCATACCTCCCCCCACTGTATCCTCCTGTTCCCCACACAGTCTTGTTAAAGCTTCCTGAGGTTGTGTTACAGGCCCCATATCTCCTTAGTGTGATATTGTATATAACATATTAAGGTACTAGAAGGTGCACAGTTATCAACCTAAGGTTAGCCGCTACTGCTATTTCTGCGTATTTGCTTTTGTCTGCATATTATGAAATAGTCTGCCTACTGTATGTATTTTCAGTGTGAAAATGAGATAAAATCTGTTAATAGTAGTGCTTTTCTGCACAAGATGTTTTAACAATTCATATTTGAACATAGTTTGTGCAGCTTTTTACCTGCAGTTGGCATTAGCTAATCATGAAGGTGAAAAAATTGTATTCACAGATTGTTACTAGACTAATGACCCAGTGTGGGCCTTTCTAAGCCTAGCCAAGTTTACCCAAAGAATAATGACATCCTGTATCCAAATAGGATGCTAAGGGCCAGGCATTTATAAGCTACCCCTGTCCATAAGGGACATAGCAACAGCTGAAAGAGTGGGGGACCTTTGATCTCTACACTGGTTGCTTAGCCTTTCAACCTCCTATTGCACCCGTCATTGAAATACTGCACCTCAAATGTTAGTTTCTAGGTAAATATCACTAACATAAACTGCTAGGCAGATTACACCCACCCAACCCCATAGCAAGGCATGATTTAAGAAACTCTGTGCTCTGATAGAGAATGGCCAAACTCAGCTGCCTTAATCTTACCCCTAATCCCTTGCTAAATAACCAGACTAACCACCATGTGTTGCTGATGGGATAGATCTGCAGCTCTGTCAAGTGTAACTCCTTAGATCCCCCTTTCCCTATCCCACCTCATCTACTCTTCTTGTCCCTCGCCATGAACTACAACCCTAGAACAACCTCCCAACTGGAAAATGAAACCACTGCCCAGCCATCCTGCTTCATGCACCTCATTGCCCTGCAGCCACATCCTGGCTCAGTAACAGAGCCCAGGAATGAGTTTTTACTGTTGGCCAGACCTTAACTGATACCTGACATGTGTGGCTGCTCTGAGCACATCTCCAAGACAGGTCACTACACTTAGTAAGCTAAAGCCTAGTAGCAACCAAAACATCACTGCAGATGGCATATTACAACTCCTGCCAGGCTGACAGATAACTACCCTAAAGTGTGCCTGCACTTACCTACCAATGCTGTCTGTACGCCTCGTGCGTCCCCTTGGTCATTTCCCACGTTGCCATTATTCTTTCTTTTCCTTCTTTTTTCCACTTTACACAGAAGTATCCGGAAAATGCTGCTGAGCCACATCTGTCTCCAACACCAGCACCCTCAATAACTGTTGGCATCTGTGATGCTTACTAGGAATGTAAGTGGATTACCAGGTATTGTTTCCATAGCTCGTATATGCATGCATAGACACACACACACACACACACACACACGCACACACACACACACACACACAGACACACACACATACAATTTAGAGTAACCCATCCATCTACTGTATGTCTTTTGGATGTGGGAGGAAAAAAAGCATGCAGAGAAAATCCATACGAACACAGGGACAATGTGTAGACACTACCTCAAAGGCATTCCAGCCAAACATTGAACCAGATAACTGCTTGTGGTGAATAAACCCACTTCACTATGATGATGCATAATAGTCATTTCATATATCATGTAGAATGTAACCATATAGCTAACCAGCAAAGATGTGTGCATACTGTTACTACAGCAAGGAGGGCAGAAATCATCTGCAATTCAGTTCTTATCACTCTATACAAAGGATCGTATAAATTATGGTTAATCTGCCTCTAGAGCACACCAGTAATCAGAACATCGGTTATACTGGACATCAAGTTAGGAAACCACTAATACCTATTTTGTTTCTCCAAAGAGAGAGAAAAAAAACAAAAACATTCTGCAGCACCAGGATTCAGTCTGCAAGGTAACATTTATTTACAGAAACAATGAAAAATATAATGCTTCCTTGTCACAAGTCTTAGCGTAATAGAAAATGCAATTTAGCGCATTTCCCCAGTGTTCTTGGATTTTATTTACACACACATTTCACAGTAAAAATAACAGCCCTTTTCACTAGGTCTTAACCTTTAGCTTTTTTCTTTGCAAGCCAATAGTTTAAAACAAGTACATTAGGGACACCTTGCAACCTTCATATTTTATAGTCATGTAACTCTCATGAGAGTCAGCTACCAAATCCTCAGAGCGTAGAGGTCAGGAATCGACTTCCTTGGGGGCAATGGTCTTGGTCAAGTTCTAAAGGTAACTGCTGCCTATTTTTTAGCAAAGGGATAATTTACCTGCCTCTAATAATGGCAGATGCTAGAAAATGACATTCTGATTTCAAGGGTAAAGTTAATGCCATGCATTTCATTTCCTTCTAGAATTATCAGAATTTTTCTGATTGTTCACACACTTGTTTAGCAAGAAAACAGCTGCAGATGCTTTAAAAATTATTTCATTGCAAATGCAGATTCTAAAAATAAAAAAATATAAAAGAATGTTACATGTAGTATGCTAATAAATGCAGTGTAGCTACAGGAGTCTACCACTAGTAGTAAAGGAAATCAGCATCTTTATTTTATTTTTAACAATTATATTAGTAATCAGGCTGTGTTGACAAACAAAAAGTGATAATAGTTACATGCCAAAAAATAGCAGGACTTTTTTAAATGTTGCTTACTTCTCATGGTTTACACAAAAATCTGGAATTGTACCTTGATTACAGCTTTTGTGTCAGTCACGATATAACATTATTTTAATTTCAGCTAGAAAGCATAAGATCATTTTCCAGATGCAACCCTATGGATACACAAAATATTTCAAATACCATTAATGTTTAACCCTTCTTCAAGCATCATGGTGTCTATCTTTGTATCTAGACATTTAAATATATACCTTTCAGTTCTCCAAAAAACTCCAAATCACTTATCCAAAAACAGGAGCAAAACAAAACCAAATTCATCTGGAGTTCCATACCTGGTAAACCCACTAAAATAACATGTTTCAAGGACACAAATTTACTAGCAAAGGGCAAGCCCTGCACCAACACACTTATAAATTAGACAATTTTATTGAATGGCACATCTGTTACTCAAATCTACAAGGTATTGACAGAAGTAGTCAGGAAGATTCATAATGTGAAGGAAAATGTATGGAAACATTTCAAAAGTCAAAATGTTGCACAGGTAATAAAAAATCAAATCATATTAATGGATACTTTTTGACAGGTAAAATGGCACCTGCCATTGTGAATATTATACTTAAACTGGATATAATTTCTTAAAAAATAATAATAAATAATGTTATGTGGTACAGCAACACATGAATATGATTTGACTATGGGTTATATTTTTGAATGATTTGATAAGCAGTGATAATTTGATCAATGGTTAATTTAGAAGTCTATGGATGTCTAGGAGAATTCCACACTTCAGATTTTCCAGTATTATTGTAGTGCAGTTTGATCAATACAGTTATCCTTTAATGAAATTATCAGTTTTATGTAAATGGATTTAGATTTTCTAAATTAAACCACAGTCAAATGATGCTTGTAATTAAGGTAAAAACAATGCTTCCCATAGCCATGTAATTATTTATTTGTAACGCTGATGTAATAATTACCATTGAAGAAAGGCTGCGGCTGCTGTCAGCAAATATGAGTTATTTGTAGTGGTGTGTATACATTTAAAATCCTGGTAGGGGCGTATGCAGATGTAGGCAGACTACAGTTCGACTTTTGGTGCAACTGCCACATTCCTGATCACCAGGTACACAGTTGTGCACAAGCTTTAAACTTTGGCTGACTTTGTTATTTGGTGAATTCAGATTCAACAATGCAAGGTTTATAAATAAGCATTTCCTAAACTGGGCACCCCTGCCTCATTCAAATGCATTTTCATTAGATGCTTCTTCACTAGGTCAGTATTACTGTAAATGAAAAACAACATATATATGAAATGGTTTACTGAAATACATACATGGCCACCCTGTCACAACTCTTAGTTCAACAGAAAATGCAATTTAGCTCATTTCCCCAGTGTTCTTGGATTTTTTGCACACATATTCACAATAAAACTACAAGAACATAAATAAACAAAGGATAGAAAGGTATGTATTTGATGAAATACTGTGAGGTTTTAATAGGAAGTAGAAATTTTGCCTTCCTGATAAGTCATTGACATCTTACAATAACATAACATTTGAAACATTAAAATACAGTAGAATAATGAGATATTAAGATAAAACAGCAGGTCTATATCATGACAACTGGCCATTTGAAAATTACTGCACTTTGTATGTTAACCTAGAGTGGCAAATTTATAGTGGCGCTGCCTTGTGGATCTTATGTTCATGAGACAGGTAAGACTGTGATTGTGAGTGTGTGTTGAATGTAGTCAAACAAATAGTTTTAACATTTGTTCCCAAAATATCCTCTTTTCTTTATTTTGCACAAGACATATGACTAATTAGCTGAAAAATGGCATGGACTGAGGTCAAGCTTTACAAGGGAATGTATATAAAGTAAATGTGTACATATAACTCTACTACAAGAAAAACTAACAGCTAGTAAAAGATTTTGGTACACCACTGGAATGATTCATTTTCTCATGGCTTTTTATTGCATTTTTTTATTTTTCATTCTCACTTAATATTTCTATTGAATAAATGGTGTAGTGTGTATGCATTCATAAAAAAATGGAAAAAAAATAAGAAATATAATTACCTCTGTGATAGCGTAGGGCAAAGCATATTTCGATTTCATGTACTTTCATACTTCATTTACTGAGGAGTACCAGATAAATTGCATTCTTTGGATAAGTGTCTCATAGGTTCATAGTGTTTCCTAGGCTAACAACTACAAGGGATTTTTAAAGACTAGCCATGCATCCCAAATCTCTGACAAGTTTTGATACTCTTGATATGTGTAAGCATGGGCCTGGGACATGAACTATTTAGGTTACCTGTGTCCATTAGAGACATAGATGCCAAACCAGGAATGAATTTCCAGCTTCCCATCCACTTGTCCAAGTTTCACTTGAATTGGGTTAGGGAGGAACTCTGCTTCACGTGGATGGGGAGCCTGTTCCATAGATGGGGTAGTCTCTTGGATACATACCTCTCTAGTGGGTCCTATTTATATCACAGGCAAGGTTTAAGTGTTTAGAATGGGTAATTCTGCTGCAGTTTGATTTGTGGATATGCAGGAGGTCCATCAGTGTGGGGTCAGACAATGCCCTGTATGCCAGGCATAGATCTCTCCTCAAAAGTCTGTAGGAGACAGAATACAGAGATAGGGCCTTGACACAGTCTGCATAGGACATATTACTAAAGCCCTGTATTCTTTTGGTGAGGAACTTCTGTGGATATTCCAGTTGTTGCATATGCCTGGTTAGGTACATACCAAAGGGGGCATTGTACTCAATGATAGGTGTGATGAATGCCAAATACAGTGGAACAATAACTTCCTTGAACTTAGATGCCATATGTTTGTTTATAAGTTGTGCAACACAGAATGATTTCCTTACCACTGTAGACACATGATGATCAAAGGCCACATTACAATCTAGTCCCTGACTACTGCGTCATCTCTTTAGGGTGTGTTATCAATATAATATTTACCAGGGATGGATGACCTCCCAAAGGATACTATTATGTATTTCTTGGCATTTACTTTTAGTCCATGGCTCTAACACCAGTTGTTTATCTGTGTCAGCCCCTCTTGGAGAACATTTGTGTCAGTGTGATATTCAATGACAGCTCCTAATCTGCAATCATCTGCAAATTTAGTCAGCCAGAGACCACTAACATTGGCCTTGACTTCTGAGAAGTAAATGCCAAAAAGGAGCAGTCCAAGGACTTATCCCTGAGGGGACTCCACTTGTGACTGGTCTCTTTGTAGAGGTGGACTCTCCAATTCTAACTTCCTGGGTACTGTCTGTGAGCCAGTTAGCTATCCACCGGGTGACATATGGGTTTGCACCTAACCTCCTGAGTTTGTCAACAATGCCCCAGTGAGGTATTGTGTCAAATGTCTTGGCCAGGTCAATGTAGGTAGTGTGAACAATTTTGCACTTATCGATTGCTTTGGTGACCTCCTAAAAGAAGTCTATCAAGTCGAGTAGACATGATCTGCCCTTGACGAAACCAAACTGGGTTGGGTCCAGTGTCTGGAGGTTTATGATATATCTGTTGATCATCTCCATGATAATTCTTAATATGGCTTTACATATAAGACTAGTGAGACTTTTGGGTCTGTAGTTTCCAGGTCTGTAGATGGCCTACCTTTGTGCAGAGGAATTACTGTTGCCTTTCTCCATTCATGAAGCCTGTTTGGAGGCTACAGTTCAATAGTAATTCCAGAGGCCCTGATAGGGCATGTTTCATGCTATTTATAAGGCATCCTAGGATACTGTCTGGGCCCATTGATGCAGTGTTTTTGGTCTGAGAGAGAGCATTAAGGACCTGTTCCCTAGTGACAGTAGGGGAATTATATTTGATATTTGCTGAGGGAAGGCTGAGGGGGTGAGTAGAGTAAAGTTGGAGCTGAATTTATCAACCAGGTTTGCTATATCTTCTGGCTCAGTATAGGTGGCTCCACGTACAATGAGCTCTGCACACAACTGTGTATTGCCTTTGAGGTTGCAGACATAGCTAAAGAATGCTTTGTGGTGGTCCCTGGCCTGGGAGGTCAAATTTACCTCAAATATGGCTATGTTAGACTTTATTTCTTTTCTGAGTTGTTTAGTTTGATGAGAGTGCTTTTATCCTGCTGGATGCTGCACCTCCTAACTTTTGCATGATTTTTCTTCCTCCTGTTATATAGCTGACTGATTTTGTGATTCCACCAGGGTGGCTTGTTTTTTGAGTTAGTTCTGTACTTCTTCCTGGTGGGTACAGCTGCCTCTATGCAGCTGTTAACATGCATGTACACGGTTTCTGTGAACAGTTCTAAGTTCTAAATTGGCAGATGTGTTCACAGGGTTTATGGGGGTTTGAAATTTTGCCAGGTTCTCACTTAATAGCAGGAAGTTAGCCTTAGAATAGTTCCTGAATATTCTAGGTTTAGATGGGGGTCCAGGTTTTATTTTTACTTCAAAGGAGACCATTTTGTGGTCTGACCTTACCAGGGAAGGCATTACAGTAGGGGGTGTGCAGCAGTCTCCCATGTTGGTGAGGAACAGATCCAGCATGGTTGCACCCCTGGTTGGTGTATTAACAATCTGGTCTAGGGAGTTTGTGTTTACAAAATCCAGGAATCTCTGTGCCTGTGCGTTTGGTGCCATATAGGATTCCCAGTTAATAGTGGGGTAATAAAAGTCACCCGTGAATATGGTATTGGGTTGGATGGTTGGTGTTTCTAATAAGTTTAAATACATGGTATGGTTTTCCTGGGTCATAGAGAGGGACCTATAGCTTGTAAGGAAGTGGCATTGGATTTTACCTATGGTGATTTGAACATGGAGCAACTCAAGTGCATTGTCCTGTTTGACCAGCCTTGAAGTATATATTTTTTTTTGATGTAAATAGAGACACCTCCACCTTTAGTCCATGTCTGTGAAGTAGCTGGCCTAAATCTGCGAAAGGCATTATAACTTTGCACTGTTGGTGTGCTCTCCATGGCTTTAAACCACATCTCAGTGACCGCACAGACATCAGCATTCTCTAGGTTAAAAAGAGCTTCTAGGGAGTGGAGTTTTTTGTTTAGACTTCTAGCATTCAGCAACAATACCTTTAGATTTTATTTGTTTTGATTTGCTATGTCAGAAGTACTTTCACTTTGGCACTGCCTAAAAAGGCACTATGGGGAAGACAGTGTTTTAGCTAATATTCGGAAGCCTAGAGGGGAGAGGTGCAGACCACCCCTGGCAAAGCAGTGTAGTCTGTTGACCATCTCCTTCCAGACTGACAAATATTGCACCCCCTTAGGATGACACCAGAAGCTAAGCCAATTATTAAAGATAATCATATTTTGTTCATACAGTGGCATCATCCTGGAGAAGATAAAATGCTTCTCAATGCTAGGCTCATACCAGCCTGAGACACATATTCTGAGAGCTCCATGATGTCTCTCTTCATATAGTCTAGGGAGGTACATCTCAGGTCATTTACGTCCACCTGGACTACATGGTCATATTGGTAATTGTGATCCAGTGACTTGAGTGCATGAGTAATGTGGCAGATCCTAGCCCCTGATAAGCAACTGACCGTAACTTTCTCCTTACTCAGCCTGGTGAGAGTGACATCAGTGTGTCTCACAATGGAGTCTCCCATGACTAGAATGTTGGATTGTCTGGTGACTTGCCTTATGGGCTTAGAGGTAGAGGGTCCATGAGATGCAGCTGTATGTGTTGATGTGGGTGTTGAGGGTTTTTGTTGTGTGCACTTTGTCTTGTAGGTCTTTGTGGTTTAGGAAGGTTACGAGTAAGTGTCTCAGCATATGAGGGTCTATACGTCTGCTTGAATTGTGCATGATGGGTGCAGCGTATGTACTACTGATAATCTTATTAACATTAGGAGTACTTTTATGTGAGAGCTTTGCCTCCAGTGACATTGTGTAAATACATCTCTCACATAAGATATCAGTTTGTTTGAGAACTAACTGGTTGTCAGTAAACATGAGGCAATTTCTGCATTGTCTCAGGATGTCTGTATCTACCAAGCCAGTGATGGAGACAGTAGGAAAGTTCATATCCATGGCAACTGACCCTTTTTTACTGATTAGACAATTGGAGTGAGAATATCAATTACTGTCAGGAGTATCCGGTTTGCAACTATGTGGACAGTGCTTGTCACTGCAAACTAGTTGTCCTGTGTGCAACTAGGTACTGGAGAAATTTCAATTGTGCTTTTACAGGAAAAATGTCACTCACGGTGTCCGAGTCTATACAGAGCACTGTCAAACACTTGAGGGGAAATTAATAGGTAAACCCTGAAAATGTAATGATGAAGTGATTAGGCAGATATTCTGAAGTTAGAAACAAATCAAGCAGTACTAACTGAAAACAAAGAATTAGCTTGTTAAGAATGATGAAAGGAGGGGAGTCTCATGAATGGCTAGTACTAATGCTGGTCTCACTACAGCTTCGCTCTGTTGGGATACAATGTTCTTTTGCCTCTTCTCTCACCAGAAGCAGAATATTGGCACCAATCCCAAGAAGAGAAGCAGGCCACAGCCTGTTTGGTGATCCACAGTCTTGTCCAAGATGATGCAAGTGTTTGTAGGCTTGTAGCCTTTTTCTGATAGTTGCCTCAAATAGCAACCAGACCAATCAAGTATGTTTAGCACAGACACTCACTCTCCAACCAGAAGCAGTCAGGAATCAATGTACTCTGCTTCTTCTTTCACCAGGATCAGAATATATGCACAGATTCCAAGCTGTCACCTATAAAGCAGTTATTAGGCTTTCTGGTGATCAGCAGTCTCCAGAAATTAATATCCCTGTACTCCTTCTCTCACTAGGAGAAAACAGAAGCACTAATCCCAAGATGACTACTGAGATGCGGAATGTGGGCTCTCCAATAACTGCTTGTCATGCAATAGATGCTTAGAGATAAGATGAAGAAGAAACGGTTATCCTAAACACTGCAGTGTTCAAAAAGCAGTTAGATATGAAAGTGGTAAGTTAAGTTTTAGCTGCCTAAATAGTTAAGTTTTAGTGGAGAGCCACTGTTTTTAAAAGAGTAAGATAGACTGAAAGGGGGTGGGCACTTTTGTATTCTGGTAATGTGGAATACAGTAGGATGGCCAATAAGTTTAAATAGCTGAAGGGGAGTGATTTCAGAAAATGATAATTTTGTGCTTACTCACACCATCCAGTGATAGGAGAGAGGGAACGAAATATATGGTCAAATTGGCATAAGGGGCAGGCAACTAGAAAGACAGTGTTGTTTAAGAACACAAGAGTAACAGGGTGGGAGGGTAGGAAAATTCTGTCTAACTGACAAGAGACAGAGCTGTGCTCTCTTTTCAAGTTTTAATATGCAGTTAAAAGCAGAATACAAGTAGAGCACAGTGTAAAGAAAACAAATCACAGCAGACAAAACAGAAAAAGGCAATAAAGTAATACAAAATACATGAAATAAAAAGCAAACTAACCTTTCCCTCACAGCAAGCTGTAGCAGAGTCTGGGTGAGCCTTTCCAGTAAAGCTCTGAAATGTTTTATTTTACCCCGTAAATAGAAAGTTTAGTTCCTAGTTCCACCCCCTCAGTTCACAGATGATTAACCTTAACTAACCTGTTCCAACTTGTGTGTGAATCCTTAATTAACCTGTTCTAATTTCTGTCTAACTCACAAGAAACCGAGCTCTGTCTTATTTACCTACCTGTGAACAACTGCAACATTGTCTGCCTTGCATTATCCCTTCTCTTCATTTGAAAATCAAGATTACCCACATAACTCCCCTTCTGCCTTTAGTTCCATACTCTACGCCACCTTGGCCTTCACCACCACTTTCCATTACTGGCATCCATTCAAAGGAAAGCTGTTATTTCTCAAACTTTCCTCTCTCATAGTCACTAAACTGCAGAGATGCAACACCCTGCCCAAAATGACACCCTATTCTACCATTTCAGTTTAATGGTTATTCACTACAGGGCATGCCTTCCCCTGTTCTGTAACAGAGCCAGTGTTTCGCTGTAGTTTACCACCATTTTGTATATCCTGAAATCAAGCATTCAGATTACCCACTTCTCATATATTGAACCACCTCATGTTACTTCTTACTTCTCATATTTCTGTAACATAAATTCCCAGTCATGTCTTTTCTAACCCAGTGCACACCTAATTCTCATGGTATTCAGAACAGCTGCAACAGTAATAGCATCCTCATCATCACATCTCTGTTGCATTGGATAACCCACTTTTCAGCTTCTGCCTCATCCCCCCATAGGTTCATAGGTGTGTACTAGGCTAATGGCCTTGGAGCCGTGCCCTGGCAACATGCTGCTCATTAGTTCCTAGTGCCTCTATCAAGTAGACCCACTGGAGTGATCCTAGGGATGAACTTTCTATTTCCCATTCACTCATCAAGATTTGTCTTGAAGACGACCAGTGAGGAGCTCTGCTTGACATCTATGGGAATTCTATTCCAGAGCATGGGCAGTCTCTGGGTTATGAACTTGTCCCTTCAGCATGTTCTGTTGATTGTGGTAATGAGGTTGAGATCTTTGGAGCATGTAGTGCAGAGGGATTGGGATTTCTTTAGATGTAGCATTTCTAACAGATCTGGGTCACAGATGGCTTTGTAAGTCAAGCATAGATCCCCTCTTAGTAGATGATATGGGACACAGAATAGTGGCGTTTTTTTTAGTCTGTCCATATAGGACATGTGTTTAAGGCCTAGGATCCTCTTCGTGAGGTACTTCTGTGGCCTTTCCAGCTGTTGCATGTGTCTAGTGAGGTACATTCTAAATGGGGCATTATACTCGGTAAGTGGCCTAATGAGGGAAGAGTAGAGAGAGAGAGATGATGATCTCTTTCTTCCTGGATGCAAAACCCTTGGTAATAAGATGAGCCACATAGAAGTGGCAGTGTGGTGGCCAAAGGAGATGTTGCTGTCAACCTGTGTCTACAGATCTCTTATAACGCCTCCCG
Source organism: Protopterus annectens (assembly GCF_019279795.1). Taxonomy (NCBI): domain Eukaryota; kingdom Metazoa; phylum Chordata; order Ceratodontiformes; family Protopteridae; genus Protopterus; species Protopterus annectens. The sequence goes on along the minus strand of NC_056747.1, from coordinate 551,687,443 downwards.
TGTTCAGTGGGCTCCCATCGATGTGGTAATTAGTGGGAAGTGAGTTTTTCCCAAAGGGGATGATGATGCATTTTTTGGACTTATGTTTAAGGCCATGGTTTCGAAACCAGTCAATGGTCTCAGTAAGGCCTTTCTGTAGGATGTCTACATCACTTGGGGAGTTAATAATGACTCCCAGTTTGCAGTCATCTGTGAACTTGGTCAGCCAGAGTCTCTCTGTGTTGGCCTGGACTTCTGAGAAGTAGATGCTGAACAGGAGAGGACCCAGGACCAATCCTTGTGGGACTCCACTCTTGGTCAGCATAGAACTCACACTGTGGGTTCTATCTATGAGCCAATTTGCAACCAACCTAGTGGTGTAGGGGTTGATCCCTAATTTGGTGAGTTTATCAATAATTCCTGAGTGGGGAATGGTAACAAAGGCCTTGGTCAAATCAAGGTAGGCTGTATGAACTACCTTGCCCTCATCCACAGATCTGGTGACTGACTCAAAGAAGTCAACCAGGTTGAGCAGGCATGATCTACCTTTCACAAAACCAAATTGTTTGGTATCTAAAGTTTGGGCATTCCCTATATCCTTGTTAATTAGGTCCATGATGATGTGTTCCACAGCCTTCCATATCAGACTCGTCAGGCTAATGGGGCGATAATTCCCAGAGTCTTTAGTCGCTCCACCTTTATGGAGAGGGATGACTGTAGCAGTGCACCATTTGGTAGGGACAAAGCCTGAGGTGAGGCTGTGATTGAACAGGGCACATAGATGTGGTGCAAGTTCACTTTGTAGTTCATGTAGAACACATCCAGAGATATATGATGGGTCCCATATAACCTGTATGTTTGGCCTTGGACAATGCAGCTTTATCCTGTACTGCAGTAATGCTGGGTGCCTGGCATTCCTCTGGTATTGTGATTGGTCCTTTAGGGTGGGGAGAGGAGGGTAAAACTGGCACTGAATCTGTCACCCAGTATGTTGATAATATCTGTTGGCTCAGTATAGGAAGTACCATTGTGCAGTATCTCAGAGCTAACCTGGATATTGCCATGGGAATTCTTGATATAACCATAGAAGGCTTTGTGGTTGTTTTTAGTGTCTACTGTAATTCTGCCTTCATAGCTGGCTTTAGAGGTTTTGATGAGGGACCTCAACTTTTTGTTGAGGCTAATAAGGACTTCACCTTTTTCTGCAACAGTTTCTTCCTTCTGTTGTACAGTTTATTAATGACAGGGGACCACCAGATTGTCTTTCTTTTTTTTTTTTTTTGGAAGAGAGCATCTTGGTTCTGTTGGGTATGGCTAGTTCCATGCATTTATGTACATGTTCATGCAGTGCATTTGCATATGATTCGGCAGTCATGCATCTATTTTCCATTGACACAGGGCCGTGAAGTTACCCACCTCTGTTTTTAGGAGCCCAAAGTCAACTGTGGAGAAGTTTTTCACGGTGGTTACCTTTGTGGGGGTGGGAGTGAGATGTGGATTTCCATGGTGATTAGTTTGTGGTTGGATCTAACCAGGGAGGAATTGACTACTGGTGTAGAGCAGCAGTTGCCCATGTTAGTAATAACCAGGTCAAAGATGTTGCATCCTCTAGTGGGGGTAAGAATAAGCTGGTCCAAGGCATTGGAATTGATGAATTCCAGGAAGCGTTGGGCCAGTATATTGGTGCATGAGTAGTTTTCCCACTTGATGGAGAGGTAGTTGAAGTCACCTAGTATGAGAATGTTGGGTTGGACCTTAATAGTTTCCAGGGTGCTTAGGAACATGGAGTGAGATTCTTGGGACATGGTTGGGGAGCTATAGCAGGCTACGACCTAAATCACCGTCTTACCCAATGTTAGTTGTACCTGAAGTATCTCAGATATGTTATGCTGGGCTATTAGTCTGAAGGTGTGCATATCCTTTATGAATATGGAGACATCACCGCCTTTGGAGCTTTGGTCCATGATCTGGGGCTGAAAAATGTGGAATGAGTTATAGCCTGGTAGTGCAGGGGTGCTTTCTGCTGCTTTAAACCAGGTCTCCATTAACAGCACAAATGTTGATGTTCTCCATTTTGAGGAGTGTTTCGAGCAAGTGCATCTTGAGATTTAGACTTCTAGCATTGAGCAGCATAACCCCCAGATTGCATTTATTTATAGCTGTGATGGTGGTAATTTGGTCTTTGGAACATCACCTAAGAAAGGCACTCTAGGAGTGGCAAGAACCTTAGCCAGTATCCGGAAACCCAGGGGTAACAGATGCAGGCCATCTCTGGCAAAGCATCAAGGTCTGTCAGTCATGTCATCCCAAGCAGACAGATACTGAATCCCCTTAGAATGACACCGGAAACTTAGCCAATTGTTGAAGTCAATCATTTTCTGCTTGCACTGCAGTATCATTCTGGGCGATGGTAGGATGCTGCTCAGGGCTCGCGTCATACCTGACTAGGCTACATAGTCCGAGAGCTCCTCCATGTCTCTTTTCATGTAGTCCAAGGAGGTCTTTTCATGTAGTCCAGGGAGGTGCATCTTGGGTCATTCACACCCACATGGCCAGTGACAGAGTGTACTTGTTGTGGCGTGACCTGAGTGCATGTGTGTCAGATTCTGGCACCTGATAGACAGCTGACTGTCACCTTCTCCCTATTCAACTTAGTGAGTGGGACATCAATGTGCCTCACTATCGAGTCACCTATGATCAGTGTATTGGGCAAGCTGTTTTGTCTTAGGGGCTTAGGTTGAGGGGCACACTGTGTTGCTGAGCTATGTATCTTGTGGTTTGTGCTGTGTTGTGGTGGTCGAGTGCATTTCTGCCATGGAGGTCTCTGCTGTTTGGGTAGATTGGCTTTTTATTTCATATCTCGCTTGTTATAAAACATCGTAGGTACTTTACTTGCCACCTCATACTTTGTCCCTCCTCTGGCACAGATCTGTCACTTTCTCCTTCCTTATCTTAGTTATTGGTACTATGAATGATATCACTTAATACTCACAAGCTCACCAGAGTCCTGAATTATGATCATAATCTGCACCATCCCCTTTCCAGCGCTCATCAGAATGACTACCAGGCCATACACAAATGCTGCTACTGTACAGACCTTGCCTCCCCAGTCTGCATGTTCTTGTTAATGTAGGGAGGGGTGTTATAATGTTTAGGACGTGTACCTCATAGACACAAGATACAGCATTCGATTGTCACCTTTTAGGGAAACTGACTAGGCTTAAAAAGGTGACAAGTGCAGCTAGCCTAGTACTAACCTATGAGCTAAACATACAAGCTACCTGATAAATATACTAACTTTATCATACACCACAATGGTGAGAGTAATTAGTCTGTCTTAGCAGCAGCACAGCCTCAGTTTAATTTCTCCTAGTTTTCTTGGGTTTCTAATACCATGACGGTAATGGACACTATTCCTAACTCAATGTATGATTAACATTCATGAAATAAGTATTGTTTCAGTCTTTGATGTTAGCCAAAACATGTTCTTTGCAGCACTGACAGTGTGCCAAAGACGGACTCTTTCTGCAGTTCATATGGATTTAACTGTATCAGTAATGTATCTAAATAAGACTGTACATTCTTTTTTATAAGACCAGTTGCTCCTACTACTATTAGAACGGCTTGTGTATCCTCCTTCCACATGGCTCTCATTTCTCCCTGCAAATCCTGGTATTTTACACCTTTGTATTTCTCTGTGCATAAGAATGTAATCACTGGGTGTACCAGTTTCAACAATCAATCCTACTTTTGTCTTCTTTTCATGGACTACTATATTTAATTTTCACATTTATTTTTTTGAACTATTGGTAATGGGTGATCTCATAAGATATAAACTTCTTCATTCTCTGTAATGCTTTGAGGCTCATGTTTCCAAAGCTTCTCAGCTACTTCATTATTATAATGTTTTCACAATCCAAAGTGCAATAATCTTGCAACATTGTTATACCTTAGAATATACAGGCCCTCGGCCATTAGTGTATCACATCCAGCAAAAAGATGTGTGACTGCTTCCGGTTCTGTTTTACAGAACCTGCATTGTTTGTTTCTCCCACATGTTCAGTGGACTTTGTTAACCAACATGTATTTAGTCCACTTTTCTGGGCTGCCAATATTAACCTTTCTTATTTTGTTTTAAATTCACCTCTCCTTAAGCATTCCAGAAATATTTTTAAGTCATCTGTCTAGAAACCAACAAATGTGGCAGTTGTTATTTATACAGTGTTTAACCAGTTCCAAAAGCCATCCCCAAGACCCTTTCATTACAAGCATGCCCTTGTACCCTGTGTCCTACTGACTCCTGGGGGGGGGGGGGGGTCTATACTTTGCTTAGTGCATCATTAGTGATCCCCTGACCCTTGACGATGTCTCTCAATAAGTCGAAACAGCTTAGCTAATATTAGCACTAGACATCAGAAGCTAAACAGAACATGCTGGAGAGTCTGATTTATCAGTGAGCACCTCCCTCTTCTCTGCAATCAACTTTTACAGGTAGTGTGTGGTTCAGTATCTTCCCACAAACTAAGCCTAGATGACTAGATGGGTGCACTCAAGTTTATCTTGGGATTAACTAGCCTCTCTCTCCTTGACAAAGGAGGTACAGAATGAGGGTGGGTTTTGGCAAGGCGTACATTGTCCCTGGACTAAAATGCCCTTGAAACTCCTATAAAAGCAATGAGTGTGCTGCATTTCAATAAAGCTTGTTTTGTTAATGGACTGTTCTGCTGAATTTCACAAATTAAAGAATTTGCTTATTTACCTTATGTGAATGGGGTGGGCATGTTTCCACACCACCCATAGAAGAATCCCTCCTCACTGCATCCGCCGACTTAAAAGAATATCCTCCTACATTGCACAGCTTTGGTGAAACTTTATAAAATTCACAGGAAAGGTACTGCTGATGAAACAGGCTTCAGTGAAATGTACAGGTTCAGTCAGTATTATCCTGCCAAGTTTTACTGAGCCAAATCTTTGACCACATTTTCATTTAGAATCATCATCCCCTTTTATCTTGCCCTACTGTAGTGCTACAAGTACATTTGGATATTGTTAGCACATATATCATTCTTTTGAAAATGTAGTTGTCATCAAGGAATCAATCCACAAACCCAGTACGGCAAACCTATTATCACCTTTGTGTCTTACTGCATTAAAATTATATGAAGAAAGTAACTACATCTAGTTACTGCCTCGCTAGACATTAGTGAGTAAAAAAACAATGAGGACTTCTTGCAACGCTTTTCCTAGTAATCCACTTTCAATGACAGAATTAAAAATCTATGTCAGAAATAGGGCAGTTTCTTTCACAATACCCTGCTGATATTCTCTGCTATAATATAATTTCAAGTGCCAGCCTCATGTCTTTGCCTTATTCATTTTTCTTATTTTCTGTATCTTTATCAGCATTCCACTGCTTTGACCTTAGTAGCCAACCACCTGATACCAGTTCCTATATTACAAATTTTGCCAGCAACTCCTTCCAGTCCCAGGTCATGTTTTTAACTCTTGTCCAGCCATGCCAATGCTTTTAAAAAAATCTTTCAAACCTTCATTCATTTCATCAATTGTCTTATTCATTTATTGCTGTTAGTGGTATAATGGATTGACCATAAATAAACCTTTCAGCCCCTACCTGACAAAGATATGAAAAAGACAGGATGAGAAATAACATAACAGGCATCCATCTATTTATTTTGTAAATGACTTTCCTGGCAATCGTCACACAACTAAGTAGGATTAAACAACAACTCATAATCTTCATCCAAAACTCCATTTCATCTTAGAGACAATATAAGTACCAGTCCAACACAGCTGCAGGTAAAGTCCATAAAACTTGAATAAAAATAAGAAATCAAAGAGTAAGCGCTTTCACGGTATATTCCTACCACTTCTTCAGACTGAATACTAAAGAACAACAGATTCATTTAAATAGCAGATCAATAAAACAATCAGCACATCAATTACGCATATAATGGTTAAAGTGCCAGTACATAAAAACACAAACCTATATACCACTGTCAATGTTTCAAGGGTCTGGCTTTCAAAAAAGGTTTGAGAGAGATTACCTCATTTAACCCAGGTGCTTTATCAGCATTTAAGTATAGAAGCCACTTCTGTTCAGCGGATTCAGTCCGGTTCCTAATGCCCCCCTCTTAAACTCTCTGAAATGATCTCAAGCACTAAGAATCTAAAATGATGATCCATCCCATAATTAATGGCTTGCTTAGCCAGGGCATTAGTTTCTCTTATTTTTGATGTCTCTTTGAAGTTATGAAATTCTTTCTTTTAGCTGTCTATTGCTCATCACAACTTAAAAAGCATGACATTTAATGCAATAACTAAAGTAAACTATATTAGATGTCCTGCAATCAGCATAAAAATTTTTCTCCAATTTAAAATTCATATCAGGATGTACATATTTGCAACCCATATGAATGAACTTGCATGCTGTTCAATTTCTACACTGAAAAGTTCCTTTCCTATTTGATCTCTTCTCCTTATTACAGACAGAGGTATTATAGCATAAGAGTCTTTTCAGTGACATGTTGTTCTTAAAAGAAAAATGTGGAACTGTGTCTATAACATCTTTTAGTTCATCCATGGTGCCAAGTATAGCCCGATTCCTCTTAATAATGTCACAAACACCCTGTACATCCGAAGAGTATGTTAGAGGAAATCTAATCACCTCTTGTCTATCTTTAACCTCAGTGGTTTCTGTAATAGCTCTATCTGCATAATAGGGTCTACATTTACCCTTTCTCTCTTTAAAAGCTTCTTTAATACACTCATTAAGATCTGCTTCTTTACTCCATTTCATCTTGTAGGATTGTTGGGGGATTGCCAGGAAAGCTATAAGATGTAGCCACAGCCTGGTGCTTACTTACCTCTGTCTCCACAAAAATCACTGATTCCTCCTGCCAGCAGCAAGATTTCAACAGTGGTCAAATAGACTTCTAAAGCATCTCTGTTCTGAAGCACAGCGTTTAGTGGCCAAAATCTACCAATACTAAATCTATTTATGCAGCCACTGCTGTTGACTTACCACTGTCCCTGAAAAATCACTCATTCCTCCTACTAGTGGTGAGTTTTCAAAAGTGGTTAAAGGACTTCTAAAGCATCCCTATTCTAAAGTACACTATCTAGAGTCATAGTTTCAGAAACTTAAATACAAGTGCATTCAGAAGCAGGCTGACCATTTTTAACTAAATATCAGCTGTCTGTGTAGTGTATATGTGTGTGTGTGTGTGTGTGTGTGTGTGTGTGTGTATATACACACACACATACATATATATATATATATATATATATATATATATATATATATATATATATCTATATAAAATACTAAATGCATGTGCGGAGGCCCTTAACATTAACCTGCCCAAGCAACAAGGACCTCCGAAGCTGAAACGCAAACAAACACCAATTACAACCAAAGTATCACGTAGCTCACAATACCAGTGTGCCACCCAACAACAGCCCCTAAGGCAAGGCAACGTACCCAACACTTTAGTTATAGGTGACTCTATAGCCATGCACACTAGTGTCCCACTCACCAGGCTGAACAAGGAGAAAATTATAGTCAGCTGCCTGTCGAGTGCCAGGAACCACCACATAATGCATGCACTCAAGTCATTCCACAACAAGTACAAATATGACTCTGTCATTGTCCATGTTGAAGTGAATGACTTGAGATGTACCTCCCTAGACTACATGAAAAGAGACACGGAAGTGCTCGCGGATCATGTGACGCAGGAAGTTATGACCCTAGCCGTGAGTAGCATACTGCCTTCACCCAGAATTATACCACAGTATAAGGACAAAATCATTGACTTCAACAATTGGCTAAGCTTCTGGTGTCATTCAAAGGGGATCCAGTATCTGTCTGCCTGGGATGACATGATCAACAAACCACGATGCTTTGCCAGAGGTGGTCTGCACCTGTCTCCCCTGGGATTTAGGTTACTGGCTAAGGCTCTTGCCAACCCTATAGTGCCTTATTTAGGCAAGGCTCAAAGGACAAAAGCACCACCGTAACAGGTACAAGTATGTAAAATCTGAAGGTAATGCTACTTAATGCTAGAAGTCTAAACCTCAGTAAAAATGCAAAAGCACATTTTAGCCAAAGAATTTCAAGTAGTAACGTAGAACAAAAGCACAAAAACCTGAAATATTCACTGCAACGTTTAATGGTAAGACAGCATAGAAAACTTTCGAGTAAAACTCTTTCTCAATGTATAAAATCATTAGCAAAACATGCCATTTTTAAAAAAACAGTTCAACCATTCTGCTCTCATACTCAGTTAATCTAGTTACTAAGTTAAATTGCCCTATCTCTTAGATATACAACTGATTAAATATATACAATAATCTCCCACTGTAGTGCAATCACGAAGTGAGAATATAAAAGTAGCGGTGGTTTGGGGGGGTGCAGGGGACTTGCCCCCATGCATTAACGTGGTTCGTGTTGTGGGTTTTTTTTTAGTTTATTTGGATTTCCTGAAAATGCACTTTCACGAAAACCAGTTCATCTGTTTACATTTCGTTGAAACATAATTTTGATGGGTCAAAGTAGACCTATATATATATATATATATATATATATATATATATATATATATATAAATATATATTCAAAACTACAGAAACATTGAGGCTTAATCGGGCTTCTAGCATGTTCTTTATGATGGCTGACCTGCCCTCTGGAATAAGGACATGAAAGCATTTCCAACATCAGAAAAGGTTTTTTATTAAATTTAGTTTTGAGCTGGTTTTGGTGGTATCCCATAGACTATGACAGGTCCCATCAAATACCTAGATGCCTAAAAGAGAAGATTGTATCAGTTTAACTATTAGGTGAGCTAGATTCATATCAGCTAGCATAAGCCAAAAACAAACTATGAATATCAGAAGTATTGGCAGGTTCATAGGAAGTTACTAGGCATGCAATCCAGGACACCATTAATAAATTTAGCACAAATATCCAGTTGTCCCAAAGCACTCTCTGCTTAACTCATTTTCTCAATGTCAGGTAGTAGGCAAATAAAGGATTATGGAACCAAATGCTGTATCACCAGAAGTAGCACATTAACACCTCACAGCCTTAATCCAATTTGGGCAACTGCCAGGTCACTCATAAAATGATACACTGTGTGTCAGCTGGGCATTCCTATTGCAAATATTAATTAAAGAGAATAAATTCTTTACTGGTTCAGTCTGTGAAAAAACTAATATATGATGCACATTTCAAATAGACGACTTCTGGCATGAATGAAACAGAATCAGACAGACAAATAGTACATTTTATAAAGATACTGTAAAATGTAATGAACATCGAGTGTCTAAGACTACAAGTATGCCATACCCCATCTACAGGGTATGGAGCAGTCTTTTTCTGTCTAAAGCAGGTATTGATCCTTCATCCTTTCATTTCTACACTGCACCTTAATTTTGATGGTGAAGCCGCGGTGGTGCAGCAGTAGCATTTTTGCCTCACAGCAAGAGGTTCTCCCCTTCGATTCTCGGCTGGAGTGCCTTCTGTGTGGAGTCTGCATGTCCTCCCCGCAGTTGAGTGGCATTCGATAGACATGCGTAGAATGGGCGTGCCTTCATTGAAGGTCGGGCATCGAGCTGGCACCTCTGCACCGTAAAACTCTACTGCCAATCATTTGTGGACCGGAGTTCAGCCATGGCGACCCCTAACCAGGAAAAGCCAAAGGAAGAACAACACCCTTAATTTTGATGGTAGTTCTTCTGCAAAAGTCCTTGAATGACCAGTTTCTTGATGCACCTTTCTCATATGTGCACTTACTGTTTTTTATGAAGTTTTCTTACTATTCATCAACATCCAGTACAGTTTGTTTATTAAAAAGTCATGTTTCTGGCACTGTCATAATAAAGGAATACTTTGTATAATTATATAAGAAGGGACATTTACTATTTAGATAGCAAGGGAAAAACAATTCTGTGTAAGTGCTAGGTTATCTTACTGCGGTTTACTCTAGGCTTGCTCTAGTATGGGCATAAGACAAAGAGTAACCATGCCCACAAGTGTGTAAAACTTCCTCAGCACTGTTGTACAGTTGTGAAATAACCTTTTTATCCACCAAAAGACAAGGGACTGATTGCATTATCAGTTCTCTGTTAAGTCTGGATAAATGGGGAAGACAAGAATCCAAAATCGGACTACCAGCATTGGAGTATAATGCGAGAGCTGTGCTGCAAGATATGCATTTCTTTTTGGAAATCCTTAAAATTGATATCTATTGCATGCACAGGTTGGCTATCAGATACTGGAAAAGCAGCAGCCTTACTGCTCACTCAAAGCCAGCTCTATTGTAATGAGGTAAACAGAAAGGTAAAGTGCACACAAAAGTAGAAGTGCAATCAAATAAAAGGATGCTTTTTTCTGAAATGTAGAATATTTTGCTTATTTGGCTGTACAATGCCAACGCAGGATGACATTTCTTTTGCAAAGCTGGCAACGAATACCTTTAAGTAGGTCTCCTCTATTCTGATTATACTGCGTTCATAGTACAGATGTCACATTCTACATGAATTTACCTTTATCAACAGACATCGTGACAGCTTCCACTGCATCACTAAAAATGTTGATAATTTGTTAATTTATGGCAGTCAGGTGGAACTCTCCTGTTCTTTGGTGCCACGTTTTTATGAAAGTCGACCTAATATAATTTTTTTTATTTATCAGGTGTCAGAACATAATGTTTTCTGTGTGCATGTTTGCATTTGCATGTGCATGCAGTGAATAAAGTTTGCACAATATCCCAGTCACTGCTGTTCCAAAGAGAGAGCAAATGGCTGTATCAAAAACTGGCCTATAGAGGCTGAAGAGAAAAAAGGAGACACGGACTCTGCCCACTTCAAGGAAAATAGAGCTGTACAAGTGAACATGGCTCCTACAGTGTCCCTTCAATTGTTCAGCACCAGGTAATTGAGTCCATTTACTGAAACATGGTTAAGGATCGCGAGTGGTAGCGAAACTAACAAATCATCATATATTTGTTAATTGTAGATGCACAGCTTGAATTTATCTCATGCTGTGTTATGAAGAAATGAGATTGCCTCTTGGACAATCAATGGCAGTGCCTTTTCCATAGCTTCATGTTATTGCAGCTTGTATTTCTTGTTTTGCAGTTTGATCTCTCTCCCCTACAACAGTATAGAGGCTGTTTCCCTTCTGAATGATTAAAATCCATTGCAATTAATTCAAGGCCAAAAAATACCCAGAAGAAAAAAAGCTGTGCTTAGGTCACTCAGAGAATATCATCATTGTCAACAACTGGGATGAAAACTTTTAGATGTATGGGTGCCATACACGTTTATTCTCAAAAACAGTCTGTAATGTAGAATTAACACTGCTAACTTTTCAATGAAAATACATTTAGCTACAGGCTGCAGAATGCTTAGCAGTAATTATTACCTCTTCATCCATTAGTTTAGTTTCCCGAATGGCACATTTCAGTAAGAATTGAGGTTAGGCAAACTCAATTAAAACAAGCTCATATTTCAAGAGAATCTTAATTTAAAGCAGCACAGTTCCTGACAATTATTGCCTCTCTGTATGGTGCAGAAATAAGTGCTGTAAAATGAACACCAACTAATAATGATCACTGTGTTTTGCACCATTCATAAATGTATTACTTAGTGTTCTGCCTTTTCCACTTTTAATCAATACAACCATGAGCAGACAGCCCGAGTCATTAAGATCTTCCCAGAGGTTCAAACACTTCCTGTGAATTCGCAATGCTTGAATAATGTGTTGCAATAAGCAGGGTATCGACCAAATATGAGTTAAGCGAACCTTTGGTGTACCAGAGTAAGCTCTCCCGTCAGACAGTTATTGCAAACGTCTGTCTCTGTGCATCATGTTAGTTTAAGTCAATGTTTCTTAGCACACTACTGGGTCACAAAATGCTGCAGGTCCACATCTAAGTGGTCAGTAGCAAGCATCCGACTGCTTAGTCCAGTGAACAAGTGTAACATATTCAGGGGTTAGCAACATATTAATGAAAACATGTGAAGCAGTACTGGAAGCTTTAGTGATGAAAAAACTAAGAATCCTCTGCCAGGGTTATTACTGAAGAGACTTACACAGCATAAAGCCACTTAAAGCAGACATCATCAGATACCATTTACTAAAGCCAACGAGTTACTACTGTGCCTTACAACAGGAAAAGAAAAATGAAAGCTCCTTTTTATAGACTAAATACAAACATTGCTGTAGCAGATTACCATTATTGGTGCTGCAGTTCTTTAAACAGTACCAGGGGGAACTAATCGACAATAATGAAGCACACACTCAGGTAAATTCAATAATACTCTGAAATAATGCATATGACGGCTTAGAATGAGATAACCATTTTTTAAGTATCAAGAAAGTTAGGTATTTAGTGCATTCCAAAAGAGTCCACGTTGTGGTAGGTATCACGTCAGCATTATAGAGCTTTGCATACACATGGTTTTATCAAAAAGCTTATTATTTTTAAAAGTGGCATAAGAAAAGAAAAGCACCAAGACGTGCAAAGCATTCTCAGGTTCGCACGTTCTGAGATCAAAGCAGAAATTTAATACTGCACAAGAAACGAAAAGAATTCATTCAGATGATAAGCAGAATAAGCATTTAATTGTTGTACACCAGGTGGGAGAAGAATGGTTTATTTAGTCTTGAATCATTTATTCATTTAGTAACTGGCTAAGCATAATGGAAACACGTGCCCCCCCCCCCCCCCTTGGTGCCTCTAAAACACTGGTGAAATGGAGGTGGAATGATCAGTCCTTGGATCCTTGACTAAATGGGCAGCTTATTAATAGCACAGAGCTTCGATCCCCTGTACAAACTTTTACCAGACTATGCAAATAAAGGCACATCACAGATATGAAACCCAGACGGGTAGATACAATGAAAACATGCAACAGCAAAGGGAGTGGTGCTGTGTAAGCAAAGATTAATACTTTAAAAGGGCAAAATCAAGAAATATCAAGAAGCCATCAGAAATGTGTGCAATGAAATAATTTATGATGATGAATCAGAGGACGAGAGATGCAAATAATTGACTTAAGTTCCACTAACTGGAAAAATTAACAGAAGCAAGAATGAGGTAGGAGGAGTACTGGCTGCTGTTTTTAAGAAACAAACACTGTAAAAAGAAACAATCTTTCCAGGAATAAAGGCAACAACAGAAAGAATTAGAATGTTTTTTGCAGCCTGCAGAAAAGAAGATGCAAAAAAAAGAGGAGTAAGTAGACTCACTGGCAGCAGAAATGTTGCAATTAACCAGTCAGAACACCACGTGACAAAGACACAGATAATGTCTGACTAGCAAGGATTTAAGGCATAAAGCAAGTAAGGTACACAGGAAAGTGTTGCATTACAGGACTTAAATCACATAGAATGATCTGGCAATACAAATGCCTACAACATGGTTAGATGGCACGCTGCACTTTAAAAGTCACAGATAACGTTCTGATAATGTACAAAAACAACTAGAAGTCTGCAACAAATTGAGCTCTTGCTGTTTATGGTGAAAACAGAATTATAACAGGCCATTCTACTGCCTGGCTAGAGTATACACTTCCCATCAGCTCCCTACATTCCCTAAATAACAGTATGTACACTTTGAAACAACCCTATCATTTTTCAACTCACCTGACATTTAGTTTCTCTGATCTGCAAACTACAGTTCCAGGAGTACTGCCTACTCTCACAAAACAACATCAAAATAACAACTCTAAACCATGTGAGTTTAAACATGCATCTAGTCACTTTTGGCTTTGAGACAACAGGAAAAATAATTCAGAAACACTCCTTCTTCATTGAGCTACTTACTTCAGTCAGAAAGGAATAAGTATGCAGGACATAGGTTTACTTTCATTGACTGTTTCATTGAGAGGAAGCTGCAACCTGCTTGATTCATCTAGTTATATCTTCCATGAAATTAGTCTGTAAGAAACACAGTTAATTGTACTATTCATGTGATATGTCTCATTTCCATATGCTCAGTGTACTAGCTCTGTCTTTGCTACATAACATATTGTCAGATGTGTTCTTGCACTCCCTTCACTCCTTTACTTTGATTTCAGAAAAAAAAAAAAAATTTCACCAATATTTCCTTGTGGACTAGCCCCATGGCTAGTTTCTACAGAAATGACATCCAAAAAAGAAGGCAAACATTTCTGTGAGACAGTTTTGGAATTACTGACTCTATAGTCACATTCATAGACATATTATCACTATTAACCATTGTTTAGTTGCTCTATATGCCAGTACATTGCTAACTGAAGGTGAGGTTGGGAGACAGCAGTACTCCTTGCTGGGCTATATCCTACTTGACCTAGAGGTTTGTTGCGGCTACCTGTAGCAATACCTTTTTTATTTTTCATCTAAGAAGTTGTCTGTGCCTCAAAAGCATTTAATACATTTTGGAGTTACAGAACATTCAACCACTCAGTAATCCATTAGAGAGGTAGAAAGAGATGGGATTGGCTCATCAGGAAACAACCTATCAGCTGAGAGAAAGTAGTACACCCACAATTGTCAACTTTGATTCTGTTTGCTGTAGCAGCATGAATCAAACAAGCAGGCATTGTAAGCAGTCAGTGCTATTAGCCTAAAAGTGAACCTCAGCATGACTGAAGTAAAGGAGAAGAAGAGACCAAGAACATTGTCCGGTTTCAGCATCTTGAGATAATTCCTTGTTGCATCCAGAGGAATCAGATGGTTCCCATGGAAGTAAGTTAAGGGTAAATTTTAAATGCCATATAAATCAAGAACAGACTTTAAAACATTTGTTTTCTCTGTTATTAAGATTCCCATTGATAAATCCAGTGCATTAATATGATTCAGTCTACTTTGAAAAACGTTAATCAGTTATTAATTTAACAGGGTTTACAAACATTTCTGAGAAGGCATATATTTCGCATTGCTGAAGAGTGGAATAAAAAAAAATGTCTTTCAGCTTTTCCCGGTTAGGGGTCTCCACAGCGGAACTCCGGTCCGCTAATGATTGGCAGTAGATTTTTACATGCTGGCTTGCCGGACCTAACGCACAACCTTCAAAGAAGGAACACCCATTCACGCATGTCGACACACAGAAGACGCTCTAACTGAGAATCGAACATGCAACGTCTAACTGTGAGGCGACAATGCTACCACAGCACCACCACTGCTGAAGAGTGGAATAAAAATAAAATAAACATACAATAACTGATCTCAATTCAGATGGAAATTTATGGGGTAACCTTTATGGGGAACTATGTAACTTCCTAGCTTTAAGCCTGTAGTTGGAACTTTGACTTACTATCAACATATCTCATGTTATTGTTATCTTAATCAGTATTTTGTAGCCTTCAGCTGTCAAAGATAAAGAAGGGATATAAGTATTTAACTTATTAAGGACTGTGGTAATCAGTGGGTAATATTGTCCCTGATTAGACCAAAGAAACTAGTAAAAGAAGCTGAAATCAGATGAGCTACTCATATGGATTCAGGAAAGACGAAAGTGGCAATTTCATCAATCATTATAGGAAGTAAGGGAAACAAAGAAATATAAATAAGTTGCAAAATAAGATATAAATATAAAGAAGCAAACAAAAAAAGGACAAAGCACAGAAGTAAAACTGTTTAGGTGGATCACCAAGGTTTTATTTTATATATATATATATATATATATATATATATATATATATATATATATATATATATATATATATATATCCAACAGAACAGGGAGATGATAGGACATAGAGGAATACAAAAAAGTTTAGAAATAGTAAAGAAGATGGGGATCTCCCATGGGGAGATTTTATAGTATGAATGCTTCATTTAAAGAAACCATTTTAGATCTAACTGAAATATCCTTGTTGTGCATATAAAAGGATCCTATTGAAAGAATAATAAATATGATCTGTGGAAGTTGCTGAGAACAAAAAGTAGGAAATACTTAGAACATATGGAATTGGGGCATCCTCACAAGTAATTATAAGTGGTGTTATTGAAAGAAGGAAAAATGTTCTTTCAGGGAATGATAAAGCCCCCATAATTACTTCTCTGAAATATAGAAGAAATATCAAAATGGAAAATGAGTAAAGAAAAAGAACAGGAGATTGAATAAAATGAAGCCAAGAGGTATTAGAGACGCCTTCTTTCCAAACGTCAACAGATATGCTTACAAATCATATCATCGCTGAGACTGAAGTTAGAACAGCTAATAGTTAACGTCAGAAAAATTTAAAATGTGAAGCATAAATACTCTGAGTTGCTGTTTATATCAATCTGTAGCAGAGTATCTATATTATCTAAAACTAAAAATAGAAAAGCAATTTATGGAGTTTCCAGTGTTGACAACAGTTACACTAACAATAATATAAAGTCACCATTAATAGCAACAAAAATGCAAAACCCAGTTACTTACTGGTCAGAAATTGTAGTCATAATGTAAAACTATAGTTTGTTGAGTTTACTTTATTAATTGCTTTGCCATTGTCTGGGTCTTGTACATGCATTCCCAGAATTTTATTTGAGGTAGAAATTAAAGAGTTCAGCTAATGCAATTAAGCCATGTGCTGTCCCTTGGAAACAGCATTGGCAAAACATTACATGGTAGAGAGATTAAGAGAATTGCTTTGCCTAGATAAAAAAAATGAGGAGGAATAAATTAATGCAGTATTTTGAGTGTTCTCCCATTCAACACATTCAGAACTTTGAACCTTGAATATAGGTATGAATAATGGAGTGATAGGGATGTTTGAGTATGTTAGTGGATGTATAGGTGTACATCTGTAGGGCCTTGAATATGTATGAATGAGTTTGCTTTTGTGTATGTTTGTTTGGGTAATTGCACTGCAGGAGTTAAGAAGAGTGAAGTCATCTGTATGAATGTGTGCGTGTGTCTGTCTGTCTGTCTGTGGGATAGTGCATACAAGTGAGTAAATGAGCATTTCTGTGAGTGAAGGTTCAGGAGCTTTCTTGTTACTTTGATGCGTGTGAAAGTAGGAGTATTTGGAGTGTGTGTATGTGTTGAGGGTGTCTATGCTACCATGGCGCATGGACTGATATGCTGAACAGCACTGTGTTCAATTTTAGAAAAATGCTTGTTGGTCACTAATCAGTAGTACTCTGTGCTGCATGGCCATTTCTCTGAATCGATGGAGAAAATCTGCCTGACTGTTCCACCTTTGACACTGCTTCCCCAGCATTGGTGGTGAAGAATATGAAATAGATTTGTGTCATGTTTTAATAAAATACAGAAAGTACAAAGAGATAAAATGCATTCTGTTTTGTCCAGGTTGGTCTAAACATATCCAACATAATGGTAAGATAAGTAAAAATCCCTTAAAAATGTCCCTGGCAATGAAACAACTGATTTTAACATTGTGCAAAACTCATAAAATACAGAATTTCTATAATTTTTTATAAGAAGATATCTAAGAAGAAAGTTGATGGGAATGGTTTTATAGAATATAAATTGTACTGGAACTGAGTGATGTAATTTAGTGTCATTTTGTAATTTGTGAATATTTTAACAAATACTCTGACTTGCATTTATTTTTCATGCATTTGATGTTTGTGCATGTATAAACATATTAGGGTAAAAAGTGAAATATTAATGCAGTAAAATGTAATTGTCTAAAACTAGTCTATAAATCCCACTCAGTGTCCACCCCTTTATGACCATGGTCATTGGCCACATTTTACCAGGTATTTAGGAATGAAAAGTTTGTTAAGGGATGACCGTAAATATAGGATAGAAGAGGTTTAACCATTTTACTTACACTTTTATGAAATAAGTCAAAGCCTGAGTTTGCATGGTCAGGTTGGTAAAAGATGAGTTGATATACTTAAAAATATTATCATTTCACTGTAAAAAGAATATTGAAGATTACATCTGAATGATCTAAATGGCTGTGTACTGATGTGCTGCAGAGGACAAGGTGACTGGCTTAAGTCTAAAGAAAATATCAGTTTCAGAAAATCAGCTACGTGAGGTAGAGCTATGTTTATTAGATCATGTCTCCTCATTGCTACAGGTGAGTTAGTTATTATTTTACCAAACCATGCAGAGAGCTATCAGCAGTCAGGTTTGCTGGAAAAAATGCATAGAGGTTTTATTCTTCCAAGTACTTAGTTATGTAATTTATTCTTAAAAATAGTATACTCATGTTTAGTCTGGGCTGCTCTAAAGCTTTTAAAAGACGTAGTATGAATCTTTTTGTTCATATTTTATTCTGTAGGTGGTAAAAGCCATCTGTGTTCCCACACATGCACATCTTTTGCAGGTGCTACATATAAATGGAACTACAGTGTCCTCTTATGATGCATCAAGACCTTCTCACAGATGATGAGGCGTTTAAATGAGATGAGCCAGTCTGAGCAAGTGCCATGAGTCTGACAAACAAAATCCCCTTACATTGTTATGTTTTACAAGATTTCCAGGTTACCTGTAGTGGGTATCATCTTCAGAGAAAACTAGAAAAAAATAGTCCCAACTTTTATAGTCCAAGATTTTTCAGAAAGAATAGTGACTAAGCAGCTTGGGCATTTAATAAGTTACTAACAAAAATATATAACATTTTCCTAAATGTCTGCTAGAGTTTGTTTTATTCATTACCTGTACACTGATATTTTCTGAACTTTTATTGTGCAGTGAACTTTAGAAGGCACTTTTACAAAGCTTATAAGTGATATATCACTTCCCTGTTCAACTAGTAACTAAATTGTCTGGTCTGTCTCTGTTTCTGTCTATTGCTTTACTGTTTAAATGTATCTGAAGAAAGCAGAGCAAAGAAAATCATTTTTTGTAAGCGCTCGAATTCTGGAGCGTGCATCTAAATTAGAAGAAATGATAACTGGTAAACAAAGAAATTAGACAGAAACCTAGGATGGTACTCAAAACACTGTGTTCAATGTATAGCCATAGTACATAAAATATAAACATTTACAAATTCATAAACCTATGTAAAGGAATTGTGGAAATTTAGTTTGCCATCAACAGCAAAAGTGTGATAACACTATTCAAATTAGATTATCGTGGTGTGTGTTGGAAGTAATGTGATTCATGAAGAGCGAGTCCTATTATGTTATGACGTATCCACTAGTGTACTAGTGCATGCCTTTAGTAGCATGCAGCTGAGGATAAACTCCTTCATAAATGGATAATCTCTCATTTCTTATAGTTGATATGCTAGCTGCAGATATGATTACGGAAACACCTGACTATGCTTTCGCATGAAGCCACCCTACCAGGAGGCAGTAATACTATGATTTCTGCAAAATGGTCCGATTAGACAAGAACAGCTACTGGTTGCATAAGGATGCATAAGCAATGGCTAACCTATAAAGCAGTGGCAGTAAGGGCTCCTGCATAGCAAGATGATGATTTAAGCTTGCAGGTGGGAAGGGATGGTGAGGCATGCCAGATTTCCAGCTGTACACACTCACAACCTGAGCAACATTTATCCACTGAGAAAAGAATGTAGAAATGGAGAAACAAAGTTAGTAAGCTGGAACCAGGGGGAGGAGGAACAGACAATAGTAATTCAGAGAGAGAGAAACAAGCTGAGGGACAGGATCCTGGAAGAATGCACAAGAATAAGCTGAGATATAGAGATATATGTTTTTGAATTTCCAAGAAATCAATGTGGCCCAGTAAGCTGAGGTGCTGGGAAGGCTTTTGAAGTTTAAACCATGGAAAAGGCAGAAGATAAAAGTGTTAGCGGACTTTGTGCAGGCTAATGATAGGAGAAGAGATGTACGTGTCCTTTCTAGGATGGGACAGTTTTAGAATGGGGTTTGGATGAGAAGCCAGGTAATATCTAAGATTTTAAGGACTTAAGCTCACAATAAAATCTGTGTGGGTAATTGTGGATCTTTTTGCACAATATATTTGGTAACAGAATCATTATTTTAGGAGCAACAGCTGATAAGAAATAGGAATGTGTCTACTGGTATAAGACATTATATAGAAAGATAAATTCCCATCCCACTGTCTGGAACTGTTGAAGAAGAGATGGAAAACTAATGAGGCTATTGTTTTCTCTGACAGAAAATGGAATGAACATCTAGAAAGAATTGTAACATTAACATCGATCTCCCTGTTATATGGCCAATACAGGAGCTAGTTACATGGGTAGTATAGAATTCTTTGCAACTTCTCAGTCAATGGAAAGTAGGAAACAGAACACATAGGAAATGTGAGGATGCTGAAGCCAGGTATGTTTATGTGTGTATGTGTGCTGGAGATGAGTGAGATAATATTAATGAAACAACTATCCCAAAAAACTGGAAATTTGTTTATCAAGGCATGAGGAAGAGAACATAAATGGGATGCTTACGAAAAGATACAGCTACTGCATTTGGTAGGCTGGGTAAGAAACATGAAAGAAGAGGGATTTGTGTTTTACTTCTATTATTTTTGGGGTACACTGCATACACTGCATACAAATGAAAGGCTTAAGTGATGTTTTTCTTAAGCAGTCATTACACATAATTTAGAAGCTTGTAAAGCAAAGACTAACAAATACAGAAGCTGATGACGTCAACAGTACTTGGGTGACAATGCTCAACTTTTTTGTTAATATGTTGTTTTGCTTTTGTGCACTCAAGCGTGCTTGTTGTTGTTTACTACGTATGGGGAAGTAGCAATGTAGACAGATTATGGCAGTGATTATGATGAGGCAGACACCCCACCATCAACCTTTCTTTAACAGGAACAGCACATATGACATTTGTGGGCCCAACAAAGGCACAATGCCATCACTGCCGAATGTGTGACTGTGAAAATCACTTAACCAGATATTGTTCCTATGCCCCCCATTAACAAATGTTTTGTAACTATGTGAACTGTTGTATTGAAATATAAATGAAGTATCAGAGCTTAGCTGTCACCATTTCTCAGGTTAATAGCACATGGACCAGGCACACACTTCATCCACAGACCCATGAAGATCAAGACATCACTTTTGAACATGTCCCCAGGAACCACTGGAAACTTCACCTTTGCCTTTGCCGGAAGTAGTAGGCAGTCACCTCAACCTATGGCACAGAGGTATAAAACCATGACTTTAACCCACAGGATGAAAGAACAATAGAATATAAGAGATCCTTCTCAGGTTTGTGATTGGGATGCTTGAAATGTCACTGCCATGGAGAACAAACAAATGTATGGCTTAAGATGGCCACTTCCTTCCGTTTTGTGACTGTGCTGATTACATCCTGTAATTTGGATTATGCTAGCATTTTACAACATAGTTGGTGGAACTCTGCTTCCATTGCCCAATGGAATATAAATGGTCCTGCATATTCTTAAAGTAAGGAGAATGGAAGGGAAAGTATGAAGGAGAGAGAAGGAAAACAAAAGAATATGAACAGAGCAAGCAGCCTGCCTTATATAAAAGTATAAATCATGCAATCAGATATATAACAAAGCAATTCATGTTTTAAATGTCTTCATGTTAGAAATATTTTGAAATGTACTCTATTATATATAATGTCAAACTAAGGACAGTATTCGCAGACACTTGTACAAATGCAACAGTTCCTGATGCTTAGAAATGAGCATAGCAAAGGCAAGATTCATAGTGACCATTAAAGCTAATATGAAAGGCCTTAAAAATAATGAGATGCAAATGAGAAATATTGTAAACCATGGTGTGCTAATGAGGTGGTTTTACAGATAGTAATCCAGCATCCCTGCAATGCACACATCCACTGATAAAAGCATTGCTTCTTCTTTGACACTGGAGTTGCAGTCCATAAACCTTCCCCCTACCATCCTTTCTGTAGTTTGTTTAGATATGCACAAGCACTTCCTTGACACACAAATGAATCATTTCCCCTAGCATTCCCTTCACTAGTTTGCATTCATTATGCACAAGCACTAAAATGAAATAATAAATTATTTTTCCGATGATCACTTCAGCAGTCTGACCATGTATGTGCAAGAACTTCCTTGACATAAATGAATTATTTCCCCAAGTGACCCTTTCATCAGTCTAAGCATGTGTGCAAAATCACTTCCCTGACACACAAATGAGTTATTTCCCTCAGGGACTCCGTTTAGTAGCATGTCCTAATATGAACAAGCACCAAACTGAAATGTTTCCCCAAATGTCCCCTTCAGGTATTTAAAAGCACGAAAATGAAACATTTCTCAAAGTGACCCCTTCAGGAGTATGTCCTAGAATGTATAACCATCAAAATGAAACATTTTCCCAAATGACCCCTTCTGCAGTATGTCCAGGTATGCAGAAGCACTGAAATGAAACATTTTTCCAAGCAACCCCTCCATGGATATGTCCAGGTATGCAGAAGTACCAAAATGAAACATTTACCCAAGTGACCCTTTCAGTAATATGCCCTAGTATGCACTAGCACTAAAATGAAACAGTCGCCCAAGCAACCCTTTCAGTAAAATGTCCAGGTATACACAAGCACTGGAATGAAACATTCACCCAAGTGACACCTTCAATATAATGTCCAGGTATACAAAAACACCAAAATGAAACATTTTCCCAAGCAACCCCTCCAGTAAAATGAGCGAGTATGCACAAGCACCAAAATGAAACATTTGCACAAAGTGACTTATTTAGTAAAATATCCTAGTATGTACAAGCACCAAAAATGAAACACTTTCCCAAGTGACTCCCTTCAGTAAAATGTCCAGGTGTGCACAAGTACCAAAATGAAACACTCACCCAATTGACCCCTTCAGTAAAATGTTCAGGTGTGCACAAGTACCAACAGCTCTCCCCTCATATGTCTGTGTTCTCCTGGAAAACTGCTGCTTGCTGGCACAAGTTAAGGGCTATTTACATGTTTAGAATGCAAATTAGCTCATTATAGATTCAGGTCTATGAATTGTACTCATATATGCATATGAGTAAAGCCCCAAAATAGCATAGTAGATGCCCCCATCGTTTATGTGTTAAGCATGTTACACTTTTTGCGACAGGGAGAGTTTTTACAACAATTCCTTCACATGTAGGTACGTATGCTGAAAGTCTGGGATTTGCATAGCCATACAACACCACTCTTTGTGGATTGCTGCTAAAAATGAGAAGCCTTCCACTACTAACACCCCTCTAAGTCTACTGTTAAACTTCCTACTAAATAGATACCAAACTTTTCACAAAAGATTCATTACAGACGTTCCATTGGCAATTACATTAAACTAGTTTGAAATAAACTCTTAGGCACAAGGTCTAAAAAGAGACAACACAACACTACAAAACAAAAAATGCAGTCAGGGAATTTTTGGTTGATAACTCCCTCTATTTTGATTGTAATTGGACAATTATAGTCAGGCAATCCTTCTTTTAGCATCTAATTAGCACAAGAATACAACAGACTATGCCACAAAAAAAGAATTAATATCAGACAAAATAAATGAAGGAGCAAAGAAGAAGAAAGAGGAAAGAAGAGAACATTGTAGCTAATTTATGGTTTCTGCAAGGTATTACAGAAAAATAAATGGATATAAAATGTTTTATTTATATGTTTAAAATTGTACAGTAAGTAATACATAGCAAACTTCCCAAAACATCCATGTAAACTTCTCATTGGACTGGCTTGTTTTACATTTTAGTAACCACATGTAAGGTTATTAACATGTTTATAATGAGATGTTTGGTATAGTATTGTTAGACAAACACTTTGTTACTAAAAGTTATTTTAAAATGTTATCTGCACTAACTTTGAGCTAAAGAAATATACTGAATCAAAAAGTAAAATAAAAACAGATGATAAAAGGAAAGTAAAATATGAACAGATGATACCAAAGACAGATCATAGAAAAGAAATGCATGTTATCATATATTATATAGTAAGAAATGAATACAAATGTACTTAGAATTATTATACCTACAACTAATTATGACAGGAGGGAAAATACAATGCATATGTACAGATACTTGTTTTGTCCCTGATGGGTGATGCTCTTCCTTAAAGGTGGCCTTAAATCTAGTTCACATAATTACAGTCCTATCAGTAATACAAACCTTGGCTAGCTACAAAGCTGTGGAACATACTAAAACTGACTTCATAAACTACAATATCAAGAATCTTATAAGACTTGACCTCCCCTAATAGTTTAGCTCTGAGAAGGGTAGATCCTGTCTAGTGAATCCAGTAAACATCTTTGAAAGGTTTGCAGAAGCTGCAGATGGTGACTATGGCTTACACGCAGTGTATACTGAACTAAATAAGGCCTTCAACAGCATTCCTATGCTGGCCTCAAACAGAAGCTGATTTTTTTAAAAATTGACCCATTAAGATGAATAGTAAATTGGTTGAAAGACAGAACCCATACAATGCAAGCTGCAGGCACTTCATCAGAAAGTCTGAAAGTGAACAACGGTGTCCCTCAAGGGTCAGTGCCTGAACCTCTCGTTTTTGGTATTTACTTCTTAGATTTCCAAGCAGGGAGCAAAGACCTCTGGCTAAAATCGTTTTCTGATAACTACTGGGGGGTTGTTGTTAAGTGACATTCTAATGCAAAACACTCCAGAACAAACTCTCCCCAGTAAAGTCTTGGTGCAGTATAAAGGGCTCAAACTCAACACTAAGAAGTGTTCTGTTATCATTTTTAGTAGATAAACCTTCGACTCAATCTATAAAGACAACACACCACTACAAAACAACAATGTAGTCAGGCACCTAGGAATATGGGTGGATAACTCCTTTTTTGACCATTATGTGACAATGGTAGTCAGGTAATCATTTTATTTAGCATAGCTAATTGCCAAAGGAATATCATTGAGATCTATGAAGGCAATCACACCCTTACACTTTATGTTGATTAGACCAGTTATCTAGCACAATGCCACCTTTGAGATTTCTCACTAAACATGTCAAACAATTAGACCCAAAAGGTTCCTATCCAAACAGATAACATGCTTAAATCCCTGACAGGCTGGACACTCTGTCTCTTTATTCATTGTCTTACAGACTTTTGGGGGAAGATCGCTGTTTCCCTTGCCATGCCATTTGAGAACCAGACGTGTTGAGTGTCCAGTATCTCTGCAAGTCCAATAGATGACAAAGGGAGTAGTACTGTGTTAATGGATGTTGAACTTTACAATAACTGTATGCTTGCATTGTTGTCTGACAGTAGTCGCTATTGGAAGGTTGATAAAATTACTATGGTCGAACATTCCAGACAGGTTGATGAGTGCTTATTGGATTTATTGTGTCAAGGGTATATAGGTTTCCCTTTATATGAATTTAAAAAAAAATGAACATCCAAGAATAGCAAAGATCTTTGGTATTCCCAAAATTCACACAAAAACAGCACTTTCTGTGGATGTGAGAATGACATCAGTATTTACCAGTCTTGTCATGAGTTAGTGGGAACATCAGTTTCGAGTGTCACATCCATTATTTAATTTGTCACTTTTCATAAGAATACATAGATGATTAGATCTTCATTTGGAAAAGTACCAAAAAAAAAAAAAATACTTGAATTTATTCTTAGATGATGTTAATCAAAGCACATATTTTTTTTGGCTTTTATTTTAGGCAATTGGTACAACTGTTTGCTTCTTAGATATTCTGATTATAGTGGATGTTATTGGAAAATGATTTCACAGTACTATTTATAGAACAAAAGACATTCATAAACATGTATTGGCATTATAACAGTTAGCACCCATTTTACATGAAGTGGATTGTCGTCAGAGTCCACTTTATTAGACGGAGTTGACTGATTACTGAAGATATTAATTTTCATACTCAGTTGCCCACTCTGAAGGAGATCTTTGCATTTTGCTATTTTTCTGAAAGGCTGGACAAGATTGCTAATCAGGTTGCTATAAGCAGATGGATCCAGCCTATTTTGGTGGAAGGTTACAGTTACAAGAAATTTCACAAAAACAATGTTGATAATTACTTCATAATTCCTGCTAGTTTAGATATAAATGGAATTAAACACATTTTAGTTGACAATTGGAAGATTATTAGAGGTGACACAGATTTCACAGATATCTTTGGCATTAAACCTATTTTTAGTTATAACATGAAAAATATGGTAGAAAAAAAAAACAAAATGTTGGTGTTAAATGCACTAATTGGGTTGCAGTTATATATTCTTGATGTTCCTGCAAGCAAAGTAGTTACTTTTTTAATGGTCAGAAATCTACTTGAACCATCTTAAGAGACTTATTGTTACAAAAAATAGATTCAAATCCCAATGTAATGGTGTGGAGTATTTAGCGACCTGCAGTTCTTGTGAGAGCTATGTGGGTAAGACCAATAGAAAGTTGTCACAAAGGATTTATGAATATTTGATTGCCATAAAAAATACTGACAGTAGAAATGCATTAGTAAAACATGTTGATAATTGTGCTTCTTTTAAGAAGTTTTTTTTTTTTTTTAATTTAAGATCATCTTGAGAATGTTCATTATGATGGTGATTTCTAAACAATACTGGAATGGAAAGAAGTAAAGATGCAATTAAATATTTGTGGGGACTGGCCACCTGGTCTTAATGGCATTGCTAATATCAAAGGTTTTCTTAAATTCTCATTTTTAGTCAATTGTAGATCATTATAAATGTATTTATTCTTTGGTACTTAAGAGAGTTGTAGTATCTATTTTTATTAAAACTTAAAAGTTATAAGTTGATCAGTTACAGCCACATCATGTGACTATTTCAAAGTTTTAAAAGCATGCTTAGTTACATTTTGTCTGTTCTGAAGAAGTTCTTGTTAATAAAGAACAAAAGTGCTCAACTTTTAATTGTGTGTGCAGTCTGTTTTCTAATAGTGATGTTAGTTCTTTAGTTTTGTTGTTTTGGTTCCATCCTTTTCATCCCATCCAGTTTTGTCTTTAATAATTACAACACATAAGATTTTATTTGTAAATACGTATGGTTTAAAATGTGGTTGTAAAAGTGGATTACTAAAATATTGGTGTTTAAATAAACCAGCTGTTGCATTTCTACAGGGAGTGCATTTATTAGAATGAGATGTATCAAGGCTACATTTGACAATTATAATGTAACAACAAACTCATAATTTAAAAAAAAAAAGAAAATCAAATTTGCTAGAAAGAATAATTCTAATGCAGGTAAGACGAGAACTAATGCTTTTATGGAAGAATAGTTGTGTTATGCCAAAAATCATTTCTATCATTAAATGCAAAATGCTTTGGTCTCAGGTTGAATTTCTTAAATATATTTTTAAATACATTAAGAAGCTGATTGTGATCAGTGGTCAGTCATGCCTACATACACTGACACATTCTGATGCAACTTCCACTAACACATGTGCAATGCATGCTTTGGGAAGATGACAAACACTTTTTTAAGGCGGGCAAGCTTGTATGCTCTAACTCATGTGGGGAACTTAATCCTACCACTTACCTACATATGCTAACTTAATGGTCATACAAACCTTGAAGGGAAGGAAAAAAAGCACCGATTAAAGGTGAAATACTGCCTAAGCTACCATGATCTTGCATCTGGGTAAATGCATTCTGGGAGCTGACACTGGGGAGAATGAACAGTGTTTGGACTCAGACAGGTGTTCCCTGTTTCAGCGGGTGTGCATCATTGTTCAGCATTGAGCCTACTGCAGTTCATACTGGAGATGGACTACGTTAGCAAACATGATTAAATCAACAAAGTTGCTGTATGCAGACAATGCTGGACTACAAGCAGGAACTTCAGTAAATGAGAGAGAGAATGAAATGCAGACGAAATGGCATACGGAATGACAATGTATACAGATGACTGTTGTTAACGCAGCAAGTGAAGACAATCAAATGAAGCTGAAAATCAAGACAGAAGGGGAAACAGTTTACAGATTAGCAGCTTCACACAGGAGGGGGAAACAGTGTACAGACTAACAGCTTCAAGTATCTAGGAGTGAAGATAGAGGACAAGGGAGGTCTGAATGATGAGATCAAAGCTAGAATCAGCGGTGTTGCAGCAAACAGCCACAGATACTGTCAGGGGCAGAAGTGTAGCTGGGCCATTTGGTGCCTGGGATGAGGTCCTTATTTGGCTCTCTCTCTCCACTAATTCCCAATGGAAGTCCCCCACACACACCAAAAACGGGAATCACGGACAAATCATCTTCAGTTTCCATGCCTTTCAACTTCTTTGCTCAAGAGTTCTGGACAAAGACAAAAATAATGGGTTGGGACAAGCTAAAGGGACAAAATCGGGGACAGATGAACTCCGGTACTGTCATGTCATTTGGTATCATCTTTAATTCAAATTCCTGGGCATAACACCCAAGAGGAAACACAAACTTTAGGAAAAGTAACTATCAGAAAATAAGCCTTTCAGCTATCTGCATACATAATACACATGTGCAGATACATGTCAAGTAACATAAATATTTATGGTGTATATACCTTAAAATAAAACAAAGTACAAAAGATATCAAAAGTATGTTCATAAAAATGAAGCAAATTTAAGTTATGCCAAATGGCTGAAGCTACTGTCTTTGGGGGAAAAACATTCTGTCCAATCCCATATGAGTGTACAGTTAAAAACATCAATAACTGTAAGCCTACAAAGATTGAAGGCATTTCTATTTCTTATAATTCTATAACTTTCCCCAAGTGCACTATAAGATCATAAAATCTGTAACATTTCAGGTAACACAATTGATGGCTGCTTACAGAAACAAATCAGCAAATCAAACATATGTAGCAATAGGGAATAATATTATCAGAACATTCATAAAAATTTATCACTACAGCTTTCAAGTAAACAAAATTTAATCAACACTACTTCAGCATTTCAAATCAGCCTCAGAGGTATTAGCCAGAATGCTTCAAGCTGCACTTCTGCCCTTCTTGGCATCAGTGATAGAAACAACTGATATTAAATTAAATTTTAAAACAGAATATTATAAATCTTTAGTCATTACAGAGCAACTACGCTTATCAGTCTTAGGAAAATAGGTTAGGTTAGTATGATAGATTCATAGGTTAGTATTAGGCTAACTGCCCTTTTGGGCCATTTGAAGCCTAGCTAATTACCCAATGTGAGAATCAAACCCTGCACCTTGTGTTTTTAAGGTAAACACCTTAACCATTATGTCATCCTCCCTACAGTTTCATTTTGTTTCATTTTAAAATATTCATGGTAAACATCTTCCCATTTAATTATACGGATATATGAATAACATTTTAACACTGGGAAACTGAAAGTAAAAAACATGAATTAAACCACTTTCCAAACTACTATGCCATTTTTCTACAACTTTTACCACTTAAGCTATGTCACTTTGACAATCTGCAATTACAAAATAGAAAGAAAGCTTCATAAGCTAGAAGAACAGGATGCTACAAGAATTACAATACTGGTCAACACACAGGCTCTCTGCATAAGGATCAGCTAGTTGTAAGAAGACTTGGAATATAGTAGTTTTATTTTACTGCTTGATTCTGTAGTTTAAGAAGTATTGTTTGCAACATATTACCATAGTAAGATGAAGGATATGACATTTCGTTCTTGTGCTATTTTAGATATCACTTGTCCTACACTTAACTGAAGCTGCTAGAATAGTATTATTTTGCTTTAGCTTTCTGATTTTTCAGAACGCTAATACAAAACTTGCTATAACTTTTTCTGAAACTCAAAAAGGAAATCAGGGACGTTCCACTGCAGTGATGAATCAAGGATACCTGCTGCAGCCTTTATTGCTGTGCTGCCGTGGTTGCTTATTGTCTGGTCCACATGGAATCCTGCAATTGTTTACTTCTCAGTCGCAGGCTCTGCTTCAAGCCAAAAAATAAACAAATAAAGCCAAGATCTGTCTGCCAAACTAAAAACACTGAATAAATTAAATGAATTTGTTCAGCTCAATCACAATTCAGAACAGGAAGGATCCTCTCTTCTATACAGCTTTAAATTCTGTCTTTGGCAGCAAATACAAACTGATGCTACTTACCCACCTGTTGCACCCAGGGCCTTAATGACAATGCTGCTCACTGCTCTTAGGTAGTGCTTGTGGTTCATACCTTATATAAAATGTAAGAATGGGCATACACTGCTTTCTATGGAATGCAAAGGGAGTAGTAGCAAACAGTCAGAACCCATGTTTCACAACAGATATTTGGAAGGCTGTGCAATACAAAAAAACAGTAAAATTATTTAACTCATCATAGTTTCCAATCGTTTGTACCTTGTGCAAGCTGGAGCCCTGGGTGACCCCATCTTTCACCATGCCCTTCCTATACCTCTGGTCAGCAATAGAATGTTACAGAAGAATGCAAAAGAAGCTAAAGGTTCAGGTATGTAAAATGGTGGTGAGATTGGTTCTTCTATGCCACATAAACCTGGGCACTGAAGGTAGAAGTGATGAGGAAGCTCATGGTTCTGAGATGAATTGCCTGAAACAGGAGGGAGTTTGTGCACTGTGGGGCAGACAAAATAAGACACTGGAAAAAAAAAGCCAAATTAACACCCACTGCAGAGAATGCCAATGAAAAAAGAATACAATTGCTTGCTCACATATGCAGAAAAGCAGGAGACAATCTGATGCAGAAAATTTGAGAAAGACACGAAGGCATGATTGTCAAAAGATTTAGGAGAGTGGCACAGAATCAAGAGAGCTATTCACAGCAATACCATGCTCCATATAGAAAATGAGAAGGGGGGGGGGGTTGATGAAGATTATGATGACAATTTTAACTTATTCCTTATGTGTTACATTGTGATGACATGTCAGTATTTCGTTTCCCTCTCTACTAATCATTTCAAGAAAAAGGTAAGTTGGCATTAAGATTTATTTATTCTGCCCTCAGCAGTTGTTTAAGGGTTTTAAAATCTGTGCAACTCTTCCTTTGACTTCTCTCCTTTTCTTCTACTTTTTAATTGTATACCCTTTAATAAATATAATGATGGAGTTATAAATACTATTACTATGGAGTTAGGAATAATGTTAGTAAGGAAGCAATGAAGTCTGGGTAAATTAAACATTGAGAAGTGGTAAAATCCATATTACAGAATAACTGTGTGTATTCCTCTGGTCTAACACAGTTTCTGAAGCCTGATATATTACACACAGGTTCATAGGTAACCACTAGGCTAGCTGCCCTTGTGGGCCATATTAAGCATAGCCAATTTCTCTTTTTGTGCTAAAAATAACCTATCCCATTTGATTAAAGATTGGCCTTACCCATCCCATGGTCGATAATTATATATGCCCTCAATGACAATAACTGGGATCATACCATAGATAATTTGAAGGGAGCCATGCATGGAATAAAGCATTTAGGAGCTGCCACTGCCCAGTAGAAGAACAGGATGTGCTCCTGGGGTAAATGTTCTGTTTCCCAACCATAGATCTAAATTGAGCTTGAATATGGACAGGGATGCACTGTGTTTTATGTTGATGGGGAGTCTGTTACACAGCAGCAGCATCTTCTGAGAGATAGAACTGTCTCCCCAAACTATACCGTTGCTGTTGCAGAAGAGGTTTAGATCACTAGATTGAGTATTTCTGATTCCATTTGACTTACTTATGTGCAATACATCCATCAGTAGTGGGTAAGAGGATGCCTTGTATTCCAGTCACAGGTCACCTCTCAGCAATCTGTAGCATACAGAGTATAATGACAGGACTTTGAGTCGGTTCATATAGGACATGTTGTTTAGGCATTGCAACCTTTTATTTATATATTTTATTTATTTGTCATTGGTTAGAGGGAAAGTCCAACTGGGTAATACTCATTTTCAGCAGAGGCCCAGGGAGAAAAGCTCCATATGGTTACACAGCATTATACTAAGTTTCAGTTAATCACAGAGTAGTTGCACTTCTGTTTACATTTATACATAAACCGTAGTTACATTTACATGTTTTAAGATTTTACAGAAGTGGACATTACTAAAGAGAAAGTGCATGTGCAGTTTAGTGGATTGTACAGGCAGCAGTTATGTTGTGTCATTTCAGTGAGAGGCTGAGTGTATTCTGTTTAAGGACAGTATTTGGAGAGTGTTGCACAGTGAACACAAAGTCTCAACCTTGATATGAGCATGTGGTGGACCAGGAATGGTTAAGATGTTGTTTAAGCAATGGTTTAAAACTACTGAGTTTGTTACAGAGTTTTGTGTGTGGATACTATTCCAGAACTTAGCAATGTATTGGGAGTACAGGAATACTTTTATAACATTATTTGACTTTTTTGTAAGTAAAGCGGAGGTCCCTTGCTGGACAGTAGGTCAGTAATAAGTTATGTAGTGCAAGGCATTTTTCTGTATGATGAATGAGTTTGTGTGCAGTAGGTAGTTTTGTAGTTTAAGTCAGTTTAATTGCTTTAAGTTATGACAATGGTGGGTCCTATGAGGGAGATTGCTGGCAAATTTAGTTATTTTATTGTAGCAGGAGTCAACTTTCTGTCTCTGAGTATTTTTAAGTTTGTTAGGGTAGGAGCAGCGTATAAGAGAGTTGGCAATAAGAAGGTGGTGGCTAGAGTTTTTCTTTCAGTATCTGTAAGGAATCCATTGATCCTATAAAGGGAGCCTAGTTTCTAGTGAGTAGATTTAATGGTGTGCAGTATATGCTGGTCATATTTCAGATTGTCATCTATTTTAACATCAAGAAGTTAACTGTGAGTTACCGTTTCAATGACAGTTTTATTTGCTGACTTTATGGTGAAAAATTGCTTTTGATTTTGGCAACTTTTTCAGGTAAAAGGCATGTACTTAGTTTTCTTGCATAGGAGGTTTGATTATTTGAGCCAGGTTTCTGCAGAGGAGAAACGTTTTTGGGTAATATCTTGGATCTCATTTATTGTTGAGGCTGCATATATTAATGCTGAGTCATCTGCATACTGAACTAAACTAGCATGGTAAGTGGAGGTGTGGAGTTCATTAATAAATATATTAAATAGGAGAGGATCTAAGATATAGCCCTGCGGGACACATGTAGTAACTGGTTGAAATGATGAGTAGGTTTGTTGCCATTTAGTGTCTTGTTGCCTTACAGCTAGCTAACTAAGAAACCAGAACAAGGAGTATTTTGAAAGTCGTATTGATGAGAATTGAATGAGTAGTTGCTGGTGTGAGAAAGTATCAAATGCCTTTAAAAGGTCAAAGAACATGGTGGGCACTAGCAGTCCATTGATTCTGTGTGATTTATTATATTGGTAAAATGCAGTAGAGCATTAATGGTGCTGTGCTGGGGGCCTAAAGCCATGTTGTGTTTCTGAGAGCATGCTATTTCAGGTTATGTATTGCATCAGCTGCATATGGATGCATTTCTCTAATTTTTTGGAGAGAAGGAGAGAATCACTATTGGTCTGTAGCTGTTAATCTCTGTAGATGTGCAACCTTTGTGAAGTGGTATAATGTAAAATTTTTTTCACAGTGATGGGATACATTTTTCTGGTATGGATGTATTAAGTAGTATGGACACGGGAAAGGCTATGACTTCTGTGGCCATACTTAGGTAGTCTAATGGTAGTTGGTCTGCAGTTATGGTAGTAGTTTTTAGTTTAAGGAGCAATGTCATTACGAGTGAGGTGGGCACTGGACTAAAACTGAAAATCTATGGATGGTTTTGGTTGAACATGGATGGAGAGGGGATGCAGATGTATTAGTGGCTAAGAGAGATAATACTGATTGTATAAAGTAGGAAGTAAACTGTGTGGTGATAGAGTCTGCCATATTGTCTGTTTTTGGAGAGGGAGTGGTGATCTTGCCAGGGTGGACTAGTTTATTTAGTGATGACCAAAAAAGTTTTGAGTTGTTTTTATGTTTGTCTTGTAGGTTGGTATAGTATCTTTGCTTATCCTGTTTGACAGTGAGATTTGCAAGGTTTTTAAACTGTCTAAATTGCTGGAAGGCATTTTGAATTCTATTTTTATACCCATTTTCCTGGCTTTATCCCTTTTTGTCATGATTTTGTTTTGCTTCTTTTGTCAGCTATGGTGTGAGGCTAGACTTTACTCTTTTAATATGTACTGGTGCTAGATTATTTAAGGTCTGTGAGAATATGTTATTGAAGTGTTCTTCAACAGTACCTACTGGCATTGTTCTGAGGACTTTCCAGTTATATTGTTTTTAATGTTTCATTGAAAATATCTTTGCTAAATTTGATTATAGATAATATGTTTATCTAGGTTATAGTGAGTTCTAAATGGATATGTTGGTATGTGGTATTTATTCTATCAGAGAGTCAGTCTACTTTTGTCAGTCTGTCTGGTTTGTTGTAAAAATCCATTGTAATGTTGTGCGTCTCCCTGAAGTTTTATTGATTCTAGTAGGTGTGGTTATTGTCTGAAGTTGAACAATTTTATAGATTCAGGGGGGGGTAGTGGAATTTATGATTTGCCAGTATATATTTAAGTCTCCAAGTATTATAGTTTCACAGTTAATTTGTTGGGATATCCAATACAGGATGCTTTCAGCAGTATCAGTGTTATTCTTTGGTGGTATATAAATTGCTATTAAACATACAGTTTTCCTATTGTTGATTTTTATGAGTGTTATTAGAAGTTCAGTATTATTAAATGTAGGTATGTCCTGTGGAAGTAAGGTGATAGGGAATTTCTATAGATGATTATTACACCACCTGCACACTTGTTTTGACTTTCATGCCCGAATATATTGTATCCGGGGGCTCATTATCCTTTATTTCTTTTTATAACCAGGTTTCAGTAGCTATGACTATATTAGGAGTGTATGTAACAAGATATGCATGTATGTCATGGATTTTATTGCATATACTTCTTAGGTTCATATTTAGTAAGTTGAGCTTGGGTTCTGTTTTTTGTTGACAGGTACTAAGTGACTGGTTTATTTTCGGGTTGGAAGTGAAGGTTTTATGAACAGTGGGACCTGGGTTGGGGTGAATATCGCCACTAATTTTTTGAATTCATATTTTACTGAGGGAAATGTGTGGTCAGTAATATTTTGGTGCTGGCTTGGTATCTGATAGTAAATTTGGATACTTCGTTCTGAGATATTTATAGATAAATAAAATCAGACATGGTTTGCTTGTAGAGCTAATGTGTTATGGAGAAAGGCAGGCTGCGTAGATGTTGATATTCTTTGTGGAGATTGGTTGAAGTCCTGAGTAATTGAAGGAGGTAGATTTGATAATTGGAGATGAAGGATAGTAGAATGAGGAGGAATAGTAAAATAATATGTGTTAGGAGAATCTTATTTAACTTGGCTTGTACCTTTGTAGTAAATTAGGATTAGGAAATGTTATGAGGGTACTGTGCTGGATGTAGATGCAATTTGATAGTTATGGGGTGCAAGGATTAAGACAGTTTGAAAGAGAGTCTTTGGTGGTAAACAAGAGTGGGTGTTACTATTGGGAGAAATTCTATTGATTGTTTTCTTCTGGAAGTGATGCTATTGGTTTGAGGAATATGTAGGCGGTGCTATGGAAGTATAAATGCAGAGTAAGATTGGTGGTTAGGAATTGTGGGTAGGATGAGGCACTGAAGTGAGCTTAAGTGTTAGTGAGGGTGAACAAAGTGGGTCGAAAACTTGGGAAATATATAAAAAAAAAAGCAAACAATCAGTGACTTAACTTAAACAGCTACAAATCTGCTGAGCGAGATAATTAAAAGGAAAAATGCACTTTAAAAGGCCTCACAGCTAGCAGATGACAGTCTTGATTTTGTTGCTCTAGGACACAGTTTTACTGTGAAAGTTAATCCAATATCCCTTTCCTGATTAATGGTGATAATAGTAAAAAAAATTGCACTTGACAGTTTTAACAACTGTATAATGTATGGAGGTTTCTATGGACTTTGAAATGCAAATTCCAAAGGCCACCTCAACCTCCACAGATCAGCAAAACAATGGGGAAAAGGTAAACCAGAATGCAGAAGTAGTTTTTTTTTAATAAGATATCTCTGTGGGTGTTCCAGTTGTTGCATGTGTTTGGACACATACATGCCAAAGGTGACATTATATTCAATGAGTGACCTAATGAGGACTGAGTAAAGGTAGGCAGAGACAACCATAGATCTAGGCACAATCCTTTTGTTTATAAGCTGTGCAATACATAGAAGGACTTTCTTACAACAATAGACACATGTTGGTCAAAAGTTAGGTCACTGTCCACATATGTTCCATATCCCAAACAACTGGGTCTGTTCTTACAAGTGTATTATTGTCATTGTTTAGGTCCTTGGGGTAAATGACTTTCCAAAGGATACAATAATGCATTTTTGGCATTTAGTTTCAGTTCGTGATTTTGGCACTGATTATTTCTTTGAAAAAAAAATGACTTCCTTCAGGTTGGTTAAGTCATCTGGGGATTGAATGACTGCTCCTAGCTTGCAATCAGATTAATTGGTCTGTAATTGCCTAGTTTTGTGAAAGGCCCTCCCTTATGCCGGATAATAACTATAGCTGTTCTTCATTTGCTTGGTACAGAATTGTATGGCAGCTGAGATTGAACAGTGTTGTTAGGAGTGTGGCTAAATTGTGCTTATGCTATTTAAAGTAAAACTCCACCTTAGAACTAAAAAAAATCTATTTTTGTACCCTGTTTTCTGAATTATTTTAACATCTCAAAATCACTCTGACTGCTTTTTATAGAATTGTAATGTGTTTCCTGCAAAATGGCTGTCAATGGTGCTTGACATATCAATGTGATCTTATTTTTCCTTCAAGCCTTTCTCTTTCCCATAATCCATTTCAAGTATGGTTTATATGAATCATGATGGGCATAAGGAAGTAGTGGTGCATTCCCATTCCACTGACATATAATGGGATTAATGTCATTCACTGTCATCTTATATACTGGCTGTAACAGGACTGCTTCTTTTATTTCTTAATGGTCCTCATTTTTGTGGGTCTCAGGGTTTGTTTTGCAGTATACTAAGGAATTATACAGCTGCAACCAAAACAGTTGCTAAATTGTAGGCCTTCGTTCAAAGTATTTTTTTGTAGTCAAAAATAAAACTGACAGCCCCTCCCCCTACACTTTGGTAAATGTGCTGGTACTTTACAAGAATTATAAGAAAAATATCTTCTGACTTTTCTCTAAATGTCACAGGCATCTTTAATGGTACATTCAAGTCATCTTAAAAAGTAAAGTAGTATAAACAAACAGTTAAAGTTTAAAGCTTAGCATTTTAATACTGTGATGCTGCTTATGTAAATTTGTCAATAGAAATGACAACTGCCTTTGAACCATTGACTGATCTAATTGCTCTACTACATTGGAAGCAGATGTGAATCATTTAAGTTTTCTTCCTCTCTGCTCTACTACATTGGAAGCAGATGTGAATCATTTAAGTTTTCTTCCTCTCTGCAATAAAGACAATGGAAAACAGTTTCACACCTCTTTGTCTTGTTTACAGCAGTCTGAGCTCTCAACTACAAATTTCTCTGTGTTTGTGGTGTGCCATGCAGGTGTAGACAAATTTCTCTGCAACTTATTAAGTTAAGATTTAAAAAAAGTGGGTGGTCTTTCACTTCCTTTGATATCAAACTGAGGAACTGAAAGTTTTATTAAGTAAAAGTAGGTTTCAGGTACCTACCCAGTACTGGAATCATAGTGTATGGAGAAAAGCAACCTAAGAGCTGAGTTAAACTGTGGAGATTTCCTTTACGACAAATCCAGGGATATTGTTGACCCATAGATAATTTTTTTAGCTTTTGATAGCACTTTTAGGACTTGGTCTTGTGTGATAGCTGGAGGCAAGTCAGTTTCAGGTATATCTTGAGGGGCAGATTGAATGGATACACAACTATTTGTCACCAGTCCTAATCCTGCTCCCTTTTAGAAGGGAGAAAAAATATGGATTGCAGTGCATTTAGGATACTAGTACTGAGTAAATCTGATGCAGTTTGCAGAATTATGACATTTGCTAATACTGACCAGAGTGCATTACTGAATGCTAGAAACAGGGTTTACTCCATCCTCCATGCTTTTGACAATGGGTGACAATTGTGATATAATTTTATTATGGAGAAACAAAATGCTTTGATTAATATGAAGATCCAGCTACCCTGATCACTTTTAATGCGACCTAGAGTTGGGGTTCTACCTGGATAAGGTTTTATAAGGTTTAAGACTGTTTAACTGTGTAGACCTTAGTGCCTGTCAGCTTTGTGCAAAAGATTTTCTCATATTAAATGTTTACATCTCATTCATGTCTTAGTGTTCCCCTTTCTATGATTGCAAAGCAAACTGAAAGTTGCAACAAGTATTTTTTGCTATAATATGGCCTACTTTGCATCTTACATTCTAAGAATCCCCTGTGTATGTTCTCCTCTGTCTATGATGTGTATAAAATAAATATATATTTTTTTCCTGAACAAAAGAACTGTTCTTATTAAATCAATCACTCTGGTTCAGTGATATTTTATAATGTATAATATGGTAGCACTGAGGCAATTGCCTTAAATAAAATGGAAATACCTGGTATCTTCTTAGGGCAGCAATGAAGTTCTCTACATAATGCAAATCTATTAACATCAAGTTATGCATTACAGATGGCAAATGAGTTTCAAAATAAAATGTAAAAAGTATTAGTGAAGAATAATTATATATACCAATGCTGCCTCACTACCCTATAAAAATGCAGCACTTCAGAATTAGACAGCCTGCTAATGTGGACATGTTTAAACTAATAAAAAATATACTTGGCCACAGCTTCAGATGAATGCATTTGTAAAGCTTTCTGCAAAGTTTCACATCAGACCCACCCAGTACCTTCCAAAACAATGTTAACTTGGAAATCACCTTGGAACTTCTAAGTGCACCACTTCCTGGACCTCTTTCTGCATGCCCACTCAATTTCCTTTCCACATTCCCTAGATTATAGAAAAAAAAACAATATATGTGGCAGGAGTGTGCAGTTAGAACTTGTCTGATTGAAGACTACAGGAACAGGGCTCAGTTTTGAGAATTTGTTTTTACTGGTTAATTGGGTAATTTGTTTAAAAGCCTTTTCTGATTGTGTGTAGTCATCTAAAGCTGTTTTAAGTGTATTTTTTACTGTTTGTAGTCATTTAAAGTGGTTTTAAGTGTATGTTTTACTGTTTTTGCCTTATCTTTAAAAAATGTTTTCCTTGTTTCCCACCTTTCTAAGCTAGTAAAGTCCAGTTTTCAGGCTAGTGCTGAATTCAGGGCTGTGTTACAATTTTCTGAGTTGCCCATACCTTACTTGGATAGAGGGAGGTTTCTCTGTTCACCTGTGAGAGCGAGAGCTTTAAGCAGCCATCTGTCCCTGGAGGAGTGGTTCCAGCCCAGAAGTTAGTAGTTTACAGGCCATTTTGGGCTAATTTCTATCTCTTTCATTTCCCTGCTGTAAAAACCATGTTTGCACGGTTTTGCACATCCAGGCAGCGCCGGTTAGCTAGAGTTAAATTTATCCCGGCTCCACCAAGTCTCCTCTTCAGTTTTTCCCTTGAAAGTAGTCTAACTCTCAACATAAGCACTTAAAAAGCATCCTACAGTCCAGCACTTGCTCAGACCTAATAGCAAGCACTAATTATACCCAGACACTTGATTGCCCAGCAGGGCAAGGCTCATTATTCACCCCTCACCAACCAAGCGACTAAGCAGCTTACCCTACTATTCAGGCATGACCAAAGGGCAATTGCAGATATATCTCCAGTCCATCTGGTGAACCTGGGTATCCTGAGGCAATGTTACAACTGCCTCATGTACACAGACAACTCTCTACTCCTGCCACAAAACATTAACATATGTGAGAGATGCAATTATATAGCTAAATTGAAGGCTAAGCTCTCTCCACCCAAGACTGGAACAGGCAGTCATGAGGAGAAGTTTAACACTTGCACCACACCTCCAGCCTCACATAGACATACTAAACCAGCACTGGCAAAGAATACGCATAAATACATGAAATCATACTTGGAGGCTCTAAATAAAAACCTGCAAAAGCATCACAGACCTCCAAAGCAGGCACCCAAAAAACCTGCACCTCCCATCACAAACCAGACAACACATAAAACACAAAATCAGTGTGCCGCACAATCACAGCCCTTAAGGTGAAATAACACACCTAACTCACTAGTGATAGTTGACTCTATAATAAGGCACATTGACGTCCCACTCACTAGGCTGAACATAGAGAAGGTTACTGTTAGCTGATTGTCGGGAGCCAGAATCCACCACATAACACAAGCACTCAGGTCACTCCAGAACAAGTACAAATATGACATTGAGTATATTCCAACTGATTTATTTTGAAGTGTTCTTTAGGATTGTTGGGTTAAAATTGGTTAGATTTCTTGTTTGCTTGTATTGGTGGTGACTTGGTATGGGAGCAGTTTTACATAATATCTAGGCAGGCAAGTGGTCAGTGATGCTGTGAGGGAGTGTGCCCATGGCTGAGATTTTATTTGGGTCAGAAACCAGAATCCAGTCAAGTATGGAATCCCTGTCATTGTTTCTGTTGGGTCTGGTTATAGGTCTGAGTATAGTTAAACAGGTTAATATTAGATAAAGGTTGGTTATGGGAAACATTTCGCCAGTTAATATTTACATCACCCAGGATAATTGTTTCATTTGTTATATTGCTTATATGTCCAGTCAAAAATTTCTTCTAGAAGAGGAATATTATTATTGGGTGGGGGGGGGGGGGTACAGAGCTATGATGCAGAGGTTTTTGAAGTTTTTCATCTTTAGGAATGCTATCACAATTTTGGCTGTAGGAAATAGTGGGATGGGATTAGTATAGGGGACTATAGTAAAGGTATTTGAATAGAGTAGTGCAACACTGCCCACTTTTTTATGGGGTCTATCTGATCTTAAATAAGCATAGCCTGGTGGGGAGGAAGTCTGAGTCTTTTATGCAGGGTTTTAACCAGGTTTTTGTGGCAGCTATTATATCGGATTTGTTGTGAGATATTCACACATGGAATTCTAGGGTTTTGTTTCTGACACTTTGAAGGTTAAGGGTTGTGATATTTAGTGATTTATAGAGAATTGGGGCTGAAAAAAGTGGTAGGATCTG
Source organism: Protopterus annectens (assembly GCF_019279795.1). NCBI lineage: Eukaryota > Metazoa > Chordata > Ceratodontiformes > Protopteridae > Protopterus > Protopterus annectens. The sequence continues at coordinate 551,646,531 of NC_056747.1, read as the reverse complement.
GGTTGGGGTGGATATCACCTTATTGGGGTAGCTTTGATTCTTTGTGTAGGTAAAAAATGTGTGGTAGTTTTCTTTTTGTATGAGGTAGTAGTTCAAAGCTGAATGATTTGAGTGGTTGTTTTTAGGGGCAGGATTCTTAACTTTGGTTAGTATAAATGTTTATTTTGTATAGGCTGGAGACTCTTCTGGAGTAGCTGGTAGTACATTTGGTTTGTGTGGATGTTATAGGTAGAGATTTTTGATATGGGCATGTTGTTTGGACAGATGTTAAGTTTAGCAGGAGATAGAGAGTGAGAAGTATTGAGTTTGTTATGCAAGACATTATAGGTAAATGTAGGAGTTATATGTGTAGGTTTGAGGATGATGAGGGAAGGAGATCATATGTATTAGTCTGGATAAACCCTGGTGCAAGAGGCAAAAGGAGTTTGTAAGATAGATGTAGGCAAGATGATAGACTGTGGTGGGAGACTGAAGTAAAAGGATGTTAAGGATAGTTCCATAATGTGGAGTGCTATGAGATGTGAAAAGGAGGAAATGTTGGTAGAACTACCTTTTCATTGGTGGGGGGAAGGAAATGATGGAGTCAGGGTGCCAGTAAAGGAAACTGATTTGGGGGATGGTGGGAATGGGAGTAGAATAGGGGAGTAGAGTGAAGCCGAGCAAAGCTAGGGGTAACAAGCAGGCAGGCCTCAGGAGAATGGTTATCAGAAAAACAATCAGAATGATAAGTGAGTTGATTTGAGTTAAGGAGAACATGTTTGTTCATGAAGCTTTCTTTTAAATAGAAAATAAAAACTGCAAACAGAACATGAAACTGATGTTTACAGGTCTGAAGAAAGGAAAAAAAGGAAGGGAGCAAAACTATTCGGCAGAGGGTTGGCCAGAGAGCACGTTTGACATACCAGGATAAGAGGAGGAATAACAACCTTTACTTGGAGTGAACAGACAGATAAGAGAGGAAATAACCAGTTTTACTTGGAGGGAAAAAGACATTGCAGAAAGAATTAGGATGGGCTGTACAGCAAATGGTAATGAAAGCTGGACAGTGAGTTAAAAGAAGTTAGTGTAGGATATAATAGGAATAAAAGGATGGGGAGAAAGAGTGGGTAAAGCAATAATATGATGTGCTACCTGGGCTTACTAGGGACAAAGAACAGCTGGTTTCAAGGGATGATGAGGAGAAGTCATCATAAAATGGTTACAGGGGGTGGAGGGAATTTGCACTTCTCGGTGATGTGCAATAGCTGCTTTTCCTGTCTATATTAGGACAGAGAGAGGATAACAGCTCTAAGAATCTTTAGATAAAGACATACATCACACAATCAGGACACTGTTTGTGCCAACACTTGGATGCACTGGAAACGAGGAACCTGGAGTTCAGATATCCAGCTTGAGTCTGGCAAAGTTGAAGGCAGGGTGCACTAAGATCTATTACTAAAGAAAAGGAGAAAAGGAGGTGGTTAGGTCAAGGAGACAACTGCCGAAAGTAGTAAGCTATAAAGGAAGGAAGGGAGGACAGGAGTGCAGACTAGAGAAGCACAGTGGAGAAAACAGAGTCAGTATACAGTCAAAATATTGCTAACTAATACAGTTGTAGAAAAACACAACTAAACTACTATAGGTTCATAGGTGTGCACTAGGCCAAAGGCCCTGGAGCCTTTACAAGCCTAGCCCATAGAAGTGCCCTGGCATCATGTTGCCGTTAGTTCCCAGTGCCTCTATCAAGTAGAGCCACTGGAGTGATCCCCGGGGTGAACTTTCTATTTCCCATCCACTCATCAAGTTTCATAAAACATAAAAATGAGCAGCAGCACCACAGTGCACAAACATAAAATACGTTAACAGAAGGTCACATTTGCTACCAAATACTGCTGTAGATAAATTCACTTAAACTATACATTTATGAAAGATACTAAGTTAAGTACATAATGTATACAAAGACGTTAGACACAGGTTTGCTTTCAATCAGTTTTACATTTTCAAGTACTTTTGCAAATAGCAGGAACAACAGTTGTTTTAGTTTTTAGCCATTGTTACAAAAGTAAGCACACTCAGTCACTCTGAGCAAAAAAATTGATAAGCTGGTTTTAAAAAGTTTCACTGCTTGACGAATATAGCAGTTCCTTGTCTAGTGAAGGCTCTTTCCACAATAACTGGTTTGAAGGATCTGGTTAGGATTAGGTAATTACAGCTTCAGAGACAATGGATTTGTTCTTTGAGGGAAAGGATATGCTTTTTCTGGGGGGGGTGGGGGTGGCAGCAGCCATGTTTCAGAATACTGAATTAAAGAGTACCAAATTGTAAGGGTGGCCTTGTAAGTTGGTGAAACTGACTCCCTTTAGTATATTAGATTGATGTTTATGAGGATCTACTAATGAAGCTAATCTGCAGATACTGTTTCTTACTGCTTCAGTTTTTGCATGATGTAAGCCGAATAGGGAAACAGTAATGGTAGGTCATACTCTAATAATTTAGATATCAGGACATGTCTTGCTATAGACTTCCATGCAATAGGGGGGAATGGTATAATATTCTGTAAGACAATTTTTAGGAGAGAAAGTGATTGAGAGTGATTTTGTCTGTATGTGTTTAAAGATGAGGGATGGGTCTATAGTGAGATTAATATATTTGTTTACTAACATAGGGAAGGATGGCATCATTGCTGCCTTTAAGAAATAATAGTTGTGTTTTTAGCTATCTTCTGAAGAGACATAAATAACATTTTGTTGTTTTTTGATGGGTTTATTAAAAGCTTATTTGCAATAGCCCTCTTGCACAGGTCAAATAAACTTTGTAGGTTATATTGTAGAGCAATCAGAAATCTGTGTGAGTTGAGAAGAAGGGTGTCATCTGCATTCTTTACTAGTTTAAGATTGTGGAAGTCAAGGGTAAAGTCATTGAAAACAATTCCAAAGACATGCGTCTGGTGCATTTCTCCATAGGCCTCCAGTGAAAATGGGATCTGCCTCAGTCGGACCTTCCTGGTAAACAAATGTTAGATAGATAGATAATAAATTAGTTAATTAATTAATTTATTAAATAACTAATTAAATAATAAATACAATAAAAACAGTGAAAAAGAGAAGAGGCCCTAGTAATGATCCTTGTGGGATACATATGTTGAGTATATCTTTATTCACAGCTCTTATTCAGAATATGTCAGAAATATATTATGCAATTTCTTTAAAATTTCTTTAAAAAGGCCTTCTTTAAAATACAATTTGATGTGATTCTTATTAAGTCAGAAATGATGGCATTATGCACTTTTGCAGTTTAATCTGGTGCAATTATCACATGATACTGGGTTAATTCTTGAGATAGTCATTTTATTTATGTTCATTGGTAAATACTAGGCTAACTGCCCTGAAGGGGCCATTTTAAGACTAGCCAATAATCTAAGGTCAGAATATAACCCTGTACATTGTGTCTATAAGGCAAAGACCTTAATCATTATGCCAAACCCACCACAAAGGCCAACAGAACAGTATACAACTATGTCAGTGATTATGCTGCAATAGAATGATAATGAATAGACACTGGAGAGGATGATTAAAGGCTGGGAAGCAGGACTGATGCATGACTGGGAGGAACAGAAGATGCCACCACCAATGAAGATGAGTAATACCATACCACAACTGTTACTCCTGTGTCTAGTTCTCCTCAGTTTGTTTGTTTCAGTAATACCTGAATAAAAAGAGAACAACATTAGTTTAATTTCTGGTAACCCAAAGGAGGAGTAGTAACAGAGGTCGTGAGGATAAATCTGCTACAGGATTTTAAAAAAGTGGTACTTTTCTGTTAACGGGGCAACAGCTTTCTGGCCTGGACTTGCTTTGATGGAGAAGTACCATTATGGATTGAAATTTACCTTTTGTTTTTGTGGGTTGAGGTAGCGGTGGGCAAAGACTGACAGTGAGAGCAATTTAACGAGATGGGGAGTGAGAAAGTTTTAGATATCTGTACGTGCACATTGTAATGCAGGAAGCCACGACAGTCCAAAGTAATGGAACGCAAATAAGAAGCACTCAATGGTCAGTGTGTCAGATTTAACAATCCTACAGAGATGAAATAAAACCTAAAATATCTTATTTATGCATTTAGAAACTTGCTGTGACACCTGCGTGTGCTGTACATTTCAGGTATTTGTTTGAAATAATATGTACAGTGACTCTTGGTTACCGGCTGAAGAAGTACGTAGATCAGGGTAGAGATGATCATTCCTTCCATGCCAAAGTTATCAAAGTAGTTGTGCACACATAGATGTATTTAGGACTTTTGTCGAAGAAGGCCTGCTGAAACCAAAGTCCTACCTTTCTCCAAATTAAATGCTTCATACCTCAAAAATGCATACTTAATACTGATGGCTTTTATTCCACAGTTTTGATAAAAACCAATGTGCTTCCCTCCTGTTGTAAAAAGTGTGCGGTTTATAAGCTGAAGAGCAGTGTTGCAATGTCAAAGGTGAAGTAAAGACGGCAAAGTTACAGCTTCAGCTAGGAGGTGTATGCCATGGCAAAGGACTGTATGTATCATAACAACTTTTTATCAGTTACCTTAAGCACCTCACAGAGGTAAACAGTTATGTCTTACTTGATTTTAGACTGAAACCTGTGGTACTTTTCCGTTAATGCAAATCCAAGCCCAGAAAGCTGTTGCCCCGTTAATGGAAAGGTACCAAGAAAGCTAATCAGAAATGACAGAAAGGAAAGATAGTTACCACAAACTAAACAACCTACAGATGCTGTAGTCAACACCAGCAGAGACAGAATGATATGATTGGTGCACAAGATAATGTCAGAACAATGTTAAGAGTCTGCCCTGAGGGAGAAGCACAGATAGGAGTAGAAGACACGGGGAATAGGTTGCACAAGAAGTAACTGAGAAAAAATACTTGCAAATGAAGAAAAAAAATGTCAAAGGCTTCACAGCAAAATGTGTTCATTAATACAACACAGTTATAAAAAAAAATTACATAGAGGAAGGAACTTTGGGCTACCTGGAAAAAGAACCGACATAGAAAGTATGAACATATAAAGAGCAAAACCCAGAGATTATTGTAAGATATAAACATAGAAATATGGGAGTGGGGGGGGGGGGGGACGTGGTATGGTCAAAGGAAAAAGCTAAACTAATCAATACAAAAAATTCAGCTCCAAATAGATTTGAAGAGAAATACAGCTAAGACTCCTGTATATGAAACATTTCACAATACAAAAATAAGAAAACAAAGGGAAATGTAGAAAAGAGAATTAGGTAGGTAGAAGTTAAGCAAACAGAAATTGAACCTACGGATTATCCAGCACAGGCAACGTTACAGCATGATGGAATTATGGGTCCTGGATTATGGGGCAGCAGATGCATTAGAAGGCATCTGAAGAAGATTTGCCACAAGATGATTAATCTTCTGGAGCCTTCTGTAGGAGACTGGTACGATAGCCTATCTGAAGTTGCATAGCAGGGAAAGGAACAACAGACAGTGGCAACATTGACACAGGCAGTGCTGCTGAGTGATGGGCTTGATACCAACAGAGTTTATAGTCATTTAGAAGAAAACTTAGTCATGGCAATAGAACAAATGGGTAAAAAAAGAAAGTCATATGGAACAAATCATTTGTTGTTAAATAGAGTTATAATGGAGAATTGTCACTAGGGGAAGTATAAGTATGGCACGGATAGATTACAAAAAAAAAAATTGATAGCATCTTACATTCATGGATAAAGGAGTGCTTACAGATGTATAAGATACACCCTACATTGATCGATTACATTAACCATGAAACAGTGGCAAACCATCGGACAAATTATTATCCCAGGGATAAAAATTCGAAAGGGAATATTCCAGAGTGCCTTTTTGCTACCATTGCTCCTTTGTCTTACCCTTAACGCATTAAGCCGTCTACTTAACAGATTAGGTCATGGTTCCAATTTGCCTCCCAGAAAACAACAAAGTATAAAGACTTTTCATCATCTTTTTGTGGACGAATTAAAACTGTATAGTTCATTAGATGAGGAGATGAAAGCACAACTGTTAAGTGGTCAAAACTTTATCAGATGATATAAGAATATCATTCAGTCTTGATAAATATGCAAATGTAACATTTAAAGCAGAAAAGCTAGAGCACAAAGAAACTATCACTCCGGGGCAGGAATGTAATATAAATGAACTTGAGCTGGAGGCATTTTATAAATATCTGGGAATTGATGAAGGATCAGCAAAAACATGAACAAATACAAACAAAACTCAGTAAGGTATATTAGAAGACTCAAAGTAATACTGAAAACAGTCATGATATCTAGCAGCAAAGCTGTAAATCAATTTGCTCTTCTTGTTCTAACAGCTTTGGAGTGATTGACTGGACCCAAAAGGTACTGGATTAGTTGGACAGAAAAACAAGAAAAATGCTTCACGCTTATCAAATGATATATAAAAATTAGTTTATACCAAGATTATACAGTGCTCTTACTCAATGAAGCATGGGTCTTCTTAAAATTGATTACATGTATATAGCTCTGCAATTGTAGGACTGCATACATGTCTGCTGACCTCATCAGATCCAAACAAAGTTATGAAATATGAAGCCAAGAAATCTAAGACGACTTCCTTGCTTAGTTTAGCAGAAGCATATCAGTGTGAAGTGGGAATGTAAACCAAACCAGAAGTAGACAAAAATCAGGCAACAACTTAAAGTGCCAAAACTAATGAAAAATTATAAGGAGAAGGATCAGATGAGAAGGCAAGGAATGTGGAAAAGGCATAAATATAGCTGCAAACACAAAAACTCCTGGAACAACCTCATGTTGACCAAGACCTCATGCAGGAATGGTTAAGGACAGGTGAATTTAAACCAAAAGATGAAAGGTTAATAATGGTGGCCTAGGTTAGTGGACTGCATACACATTATTTTACAATTGAACATGTGGGAGAAACAAGCAAACACAGGTTCTGTAAAACAGAAATGAAAACAGCCACATGACTTGTAAGGTATGATTCACTGATGGCAGAGGGCCTATATACTGAAAGGCATAATAACATGGCAAGACTGTTGCATTGGGGATCATACAGACATTGCAATACTGAAGTAGCTGAGAAGCATTGGAAACATGAGACACAAAGCATTATAAGAATAATGACATTTATATCACATGGGATCACCCATTAACAACAGTTCAAAAACAGATGTGGGAAAACTAGGTATAGTTGTCCATGAAAAGAAGACAAAAGTAGCATGGATCATTGACATGGGTACACCCAGTGATCACAGTGTCTGCTGTACAGAGAGACAGAAAGTCATAAACTACCAGGATATGCAGGCAGAAATGAAGGCAATGTGGAAGAAGGATATCCAGACAGTTTCAATAATAGTAGGAACAATGGGTCTCATAAAAACATAATTTAGTTTTATTTAGATATGGTACCAATACATGTAACTCCATAGGAACTACAGAAGGACTTGATTCTGGGCACACTGCATGTGCTATAAGGAGTGCTTCTGGCTAAATTAAAGATTGAGACAGCACTAATTTCACAAACTTTAATCATACTTTGACTTAGGAATGGGGTCCATTCCCATCAAGGTATTAGAAGGCCAAAAGACTTGTAGAGTCTGAGTGCTATGAGTCTGAATTAATTCTGATGACATTCTTCACTGTCTTCTGGAGGTGAAGATCTTAACCATTATGCAATCTGGTCTCTCTGTTTACTGGAAAAATCAGACTGAGTAGTGCCCTTTTTCAGCGGAGTCCTGGGAAGAAAAGCTCCTTTATGCAGACATCATGGACAACATTTGTATTGTTTCATTATTTATAGTCAATTTCACTCATGACCAAACCTTCCATCATTCAAACATCTTAGAAAACAATGGAACGGGACCACCATGAAGAATAAAATTCTTTAACTCATTACAGCTGAGTGACATCTCCAGGTGTTTCTGCAGTTACACCCTACTGCTCCTCTAGGCGTCAAATATTGCCTGTTAATATTTGCATTAATAATTCCAAAACCATGTTACATACAAGGTATTGGAAAATTTTATCTTGAAGCATACATGATAGCAAACACAATTGTATTTATATATGATCTCTGTCAATGAGTATTTGTTAAAAATGTAAGGTGATAACTTCAATTTTTAAATGCTGAAGCCACGCCCACTAGGAGTTAAAGGTACACACTCAAAAGAGCTCTACTGGAGGGAATGATATCGTTCTGTAAATAACAAGCACTTTCACGTGTTGTAATACACGCTTCCTCAGGTTTAACTAAAAACAATTCTGGCTCAATATATATATAAGCCACATGCTCAAATCAATCAGTAAAAGAGCTGATTGCTGGGTGTAGTTAATTAAAAATTAAACAATCCATTAACAATATATATCCTTGCTATAGTTACAACTTTACCATAATAAATACATCATAAATACCTAACTTCAGCTAAAACATACCTAAAACTATATATACAAAAAACTAATAACTGAAGGAATGTGTATGAAAATTAAACATAAAAACTTAAATTAAATAAATAAATGTAAAAATACTGTAAACATTATATAAATGCAAAATCAAAAACATACAAAACCTTGTCTATCTACGTGCAGCCAAAATTGATCTGATACTGACATATTGATTGAGGCCTGGTTCAATATGGGCTTTTAATCTAAAAATCCAATTCAACTCAACAGATTCAAGGTGGTTCAACCTGTCACCCCCTCGTCTGCTGGGTCTAACCATTTGTAAAACTCTAAATTCAAATTCATGTTCAGAGTGAGCAATAACATGCTTAGCCAATGCATTAGTAGGAATTAATTTCCTTATGTCATAAATATGACCACATATTCTATCTTTCAGCTTTCTCTAGGTCATACCCACATAAAAAGCTGTGCATTTCATGCAGGTGGCTAAATAAATCAAATTAGAACTATTGCATGAAGCATAAAACCTGGGTAGGAAAGAGTAGTCCATACTAGGGTGTTTGAAATCCTGTTTTTTGGTGATATATCTACACATATTGCATCTAGTACATGGATATGTACCATTATTTGAGTTCCTAATTTCTCTGCATAAACCTTCATCATATCTGTCTATACAGAGTAACCTCTTCAAGTTTTTGCTATTTCTATAGGTAAACCTAGGTGTATGCCCTAATAAGTTAGATATACGCTGATCAACCATTAACACATTCCAGTTTCTTTTAATAATGTCTGTAATATTTCTGTTATCATTAGTGTACCTAATTGTAATGGCCAAATGATTGCGTTTGGATATAGACTTTCCTCGGTTTCTGTTGTGATACCAAACACTACTATTGTTACGAAGTTTGTTGTCATTATTATTATTACCTTCAGAAATATTATCCATGTTTCTTCTTATGCCATCAATAACTTTCTCTGTATAACCCCTTTCTAACAGGAGTTCATCTAGGAGCTTGAGTTGTATAGACCTTTCAGTCAAGTCTCTACAAATATTGTTGATTCTATGATATTGGCTTTTCACAATATTTGGAAATATAAAGCGAGGGTGCATACTGTCAAAGTGCAACAAGGCATTTCTCCAGCATGTCTTTCTATATAAAGTAGTAGACAATCTCCCTGTCCCATCTTTAAAAATGGTCATGTCTAAAAAATGTATCTCCTGTAAAGAAGTTTCCATGGTAAACTTCAGGAAAGTTGTAGTAGTTCCCAAATAAGAAACAAGGTCCTGTAGCAGACTCATATCTCCATCCCAAATTATTAGTATGTCATCCACAAAATGTCGATATAGTAAAACATGCTGAAAAAATGTGGTATTGAACACATATTCTTCCTCCCAATGATACATAATCAGATTGGCATAAGAGTTTGCACATGGGGTGCCCATAGCAACACCCCATGCTTGCAAATATAACATGTCCTGAAACATAAATACATTATTGTTAAGGACTAGGTCCATCAAGGTACAAATAAGGACTTGTTTATCATTGGTATATCTCTCCATAGCATGTAGCAATTCTCTTAAAGCCTCCATCCCATAATCATTAGGGATGGCAGTAAATACATTTTTTACATCCAAAGTAACTAGTATCAATGATGGGAAGGATCCATGTTGTATTATTAGCTGATCTAAATCATTCAGTAGCTGATATGTGTCTATAAGGATGGTAGGTATGCTTCTAACTAAAGGACCTAAAGTACTCTCCAAGTAACAGGGTATTTTTTCAGTCAGCCAACCTTGTCCTACTACTATAGGTCATAGTGGCGGAGGCATAACCCCCTTATGTATTTTGGGAAGACCTATTATATATGGGATAACCGGGAGTTCTACATTGAAATAATCATACAACTCATAAGATATCTGTCTGCACATAAGGAGGTCATACAGTTCATCATGAACTCTCTTAATAATTCTGTCCATCTCATCTTTTTTAATCTTAGTATAAGTATCTTTATCATTCAACAATTCTAACATCAGGAGTTGGTAGTGATGCACATCTAATAATACCACCCCTCCCCCTTTGTCAGCTGGTTTTATCATTAGGTCAGTGTTGTGTATAAGATTATTCAGCGAACGATTCTCCTGTATACTTAGATTAAAATATTGACATTTCTTAGTTCTACTTGAAAAATAGGTATATAAATCCCTTTCACATAGTTGTATAAAACATTCAACACTTGTAGGCATATTAGGAATAAAAGTACTTTTGCGTCTGCAAACAAAGTCGTAATTATTATAATCTGTTACTTTATCATTAGAAAACATTAACTTCAGAGAAACCAATCTACCAAACATCTGTAAATCAGTTAATAACTCCGTGAGGTCACTACCTTGAGAAGGTATGAAGGAAAGGCCTCTGTTTAATAAAGTTATGTCCGATTCATTTGGCTCATAGCTTGATAAATTGAAAACCAGTCCATTTAATTCCTGCTTCTCCGTCTCACCTCGACATTCTCTCCTGAGAACTTTCTTTTCTTTCGGCCCTGACTGGTGGAACGCATCTGTGAGGCCCCCCGGAACTTCATCGGGAATGGTAAAAAATTATCTAGAGTACCATTAATTGTTTTTGGTCTCGCCCCGTTGTTATTCTGTATAGATGTATTCAGTAGGGCTTGCTGATTAGGTGGTGGCGTATCTGCAGCCTGAATGGTTGTACTTACACCACTCCTATTTGATGACATCACAATCAATCCAATATCGTTATGGTTAGCAACATTCTCCAATCCTTCATTTCTTAAAGGGACAGAGTCATTATTGCTTTGCTCATTAATATTAGGCATGTTCAGATGATCTTGATCAGGACTACGAATATCATTTGTATGGCTATATCTCGGCCAAACAAAAACTTGGCCAGTAGTAAAATCTTTATAGTCTCTCTGTAGCTTTTTATATTTAGTTTGCCGTAACCTGTCACTATAAGCCATAATTTGTGAATACATATTGTCCATTCTTCTGTCAAAAAACTCCCCTTTATAACGAAGCCATATGTCAGAATTCAAGGCTTCTACTTTCTTAAGCAGTTTAGTCTCAGTGGGAGAAAAATGCTCTATCAAAAGTTTCATATATTGGTAACTGAGATCCAAATTCAACTGTTGCCACTTTTTTAACAAATCAGTCTGACTGTCTCCATAAGTGGGCATGCAAAATACACGCATCCCTCTAGGCACTATATGAAAGTGGAGACATGCTTCCAAATGCTTCCGATGCCAAGTCAGTCTCTGCAATTTGTATAGATCATTCTCTAGATCTCTCATTCTGTTTTTAAATTCATGAACATTACCTGTAGTTCCTGCGGCAACTGGTGAAATAGGATAATGTAATTCCATATTCAATAGTGGATTGGCTTGTGATGGTAATACCTCATTCCATCTGCATACCGTACTGCTACCTTCTGGGTTGTAGTCCAGCTCCAACTCAAAATTTTCCATCGTGTGTGAGAAGTAATAACCAACCAAAGAAACGAGCCCGAAAATACTACTCGCCAAAGGCCCGTTTCCACAAGGAAGCCAAGGTAAATCTTAGAAAACAATGGAACAGGACCACCACGAAGAATAAAATTCTTTAATATCATTCTGTAAATAACAAGCACTTTCACGTGTTGTAATACACGCTTCCTCAGGTTTAACTAAAAACAATTCTGGCAGCAATATATATATAAGCCACATGCTCAAATCAATCAGTAAAACAGCTGATTGCTGGGTGTAGTTAATTAAAAATTAAACAATCCATTAACAATATATATCGTTGCTATAGTTACAACCTTACCATAATAAATACATCATAAATACCTAACTTCAGCTAAAACATACCTAAAACTATATATACAAAAAAACTAATAACTGGAGGAATGTGTATGAAAATTAAACATAAAAACTTAAATAAATAAATGTAAAAATACTGTAAACATTTAAACATAAAGGTATTAGAAGGCCAAAAGACTTGTAGAGTCTGAGTGCTATGAGTCTGTACTAATTCTGATGACATTCTTCACTGTCTTCTGGAGGTGAAGATCTTAACCATTATGCAATCTGGTCTCTCTGTTTACTGGAAAAATCAGACTGAGCAGTGCCCTTTTTCAGCGGAGACCTGAGAAGAAAAGCTCCTTTATGCAGACATCATGGACAACATTTGCATTGTTTCATTATTTATAGTCAATTTCACTCATGACCAAACCTTCCATCATTCAAACATGTGTGACATCAGTTACATAATTTACACACAGTTTAAATTAAAGCTAACAGTTTAATGGGTTGTATATGAATATATTTTTAAAATACAGGGAGGTATATGCAGTGCAATATCAGTGTGCATAGATTGTCAGGTTTTAGGCAAGAATATTTCTTACTATAAAGATGTGTGTAAAATCTGGGACATAGAAAGATAAGGAAGGAAGGCAGGAAGGAGGTATGAGGATAAAGGAGATGAGATGACAGAGGAGGGTATAGCTGTGATAAAGTACATTACGTTTCGTACAGCAGAGTGTTATGGCACAAATTCAGATAGCTATATTAGTACCAGTTTATCCTGGAGAGGTGCAGGTGCAGAGCCATTTGTCTATCAGGTGTTGCTTCAGCTGGAATTTAAAGTCATTCAAATTGTAGACTGTTCTTAAGTGGAGTCGGATGGTACTCCAGCTATTAGCAATGAAGTGTAAATTTAGGGAGTATCCTGCATTATTGTCAGGTTTAGTTGTGGAGAGTAATAATTTGTCAGTGGAACGTAGAGGTCTCTTAGTAGTATAAGGTTGAATGACGGAGTGAAGAGATGGGAACTGTTCAGGGTTGTGCAGTAGTTTGAAGGCTGCAATTAACTTTGAGTACCATAAAGAATTATTTAGTGCGAGACAGTTTAGTTGTTTTAGAGAGAGGCTATTTTGTGATCTAAATTGTTGTTTGGCTGTGAACTTGGTTACCTTACTGTAGATTTGTTGTAGTTTGTCTGACACAGAGGAGTTCAGATTGGTTAGGATAGAAGAAGCATATATTAGGTGAGGGAGAAGAAAAGAAATGGATTTGTTTTGTCTGGTAGGGTTTTTCTCTATAGAGGTACCCTAGCTGTTTGTGCCAAATGCGTTTAGATTGATTCCGATGACCAAGTGCAATGGCACCACTGAAGTAGATAGGCTGATTTCCTCACATTCCTTTTTACTTAGCTGTTCACCATCTGGTATCTATGAACCAGGCAATGAAATTATTTCTAAACTAAGCCATCCTCAGAGATACAGAATAACTCAGCATTGTGTGTCTGGGTGGTATAACCCTCAAAAGTAGGCAGCACAGACAGATTTTCCTTATGCAAAACAAAAGTGTGTGCTGAGCTGAGCTTTATGAAGTTGTTTTTAAAATTTAATTACACTTTTAAAATGCTGATACATTCTGCTCCACATGTATTCCTGGGTAATTCCTCTCAAATGTCGGTACTGCTCCCCACCATCACACAGACAGGAGATTGCCCCCTCCACCCATTCTTAAATGTCATTGGTTTCCCCATATTTCTGCATACAGTTATCTCTGTTTTGTGTGGTGGATTTTTAGTCTGCAAAAAATATTTCAGTGTTGACAGTATATAAGACTGCCACTAGGCAAACCGTCTGTACCACTTCTCTTGTAGCCAGTGCTACTGCTAAAATAAAACATAGTACGTCACACATTAATATACTTCAGGCTTGTTAAAGCAATTTTACTTTAATACATATGGCTATCTTGCCCATGAGCAGCTTGCCCTGACTTTAATTTATGGCTTTCTTAACCATGAGCATGTTTTTAAAAACTTTTTCTGCTCCACTGTTTAGTCAGTCGCATTATCTTAGAAAAAACCCTTCTGTTTTAAGCCTCACTTACCTCCATTGTCACTGATTGTTTTTATTGGGCTAACACTTCCATCTGTGAGGGGTTCTAACCCATTCTGTTCATACTTCCTAAACTTGGGCTCACTATGTTCCCTTTACCTTACCCACATTTCCCACCTACTCCATCCTTATCTAAATTTAAACTGAGCATATCCCCTCCTCTTTCTACTAGCCTCATCAGTCCATACTATAACCTAATTATCTAATAGAAATCATACAAATCCCTTATAATCTTAGGTAACGGTCCCTCCACACTTATTATTCTCTACTCCCTCACTTAATTTACCCTTCTCTGTTATTATCACTTTACAGTCTATACTTTTATTCTCCTTTCTCCTTGTATAATATTCACTTCTTCCTACTCAGTAAGTACTTCTTCATTGTTACCCTTTCATAATATTGACAGAAAACATAATAGCTGCAAAACATTTTATTACACATCATCCAATTGATCGTTCTCCTAATACTTGCATTAATTCACAATTTCGCTCTACCACACTGCAGGATTTTATTTATTTTATTTATTTATTGGCATTTGTTAACTGGGTTTGTCCAACTGGGCTTGTGGCCCATTTTCAGTGGTGACCCGAGGAGAAAAGCTCCAGTAATACATTTTAAAACAAGTACAATTTTAAACAATATTGATATAATAGCAGTTATAGCAAAATAATTCACATATGTTGGGTTACATGCATAAAGTTAAAGTTGCATTAAAAAGAAGCTAAGTAACAATTTTACATTGATATAGTTCAATAGGTCAACAATAAACATTTTTTTGTTTGTATAAAATTGTGCAAATGCATAGTAGACACATTGCAGAGAGAGGTGTAATGAGGTACTAAGTATGGTCCTTTGGAGGGTACATAAAGGGAAGGAAGACTAGGTAGGTTCATGGCAAGGGCAGGTTCTGGAATTGAGAAAATAAGCTTTTAGTTCATTTTTAAAGTGTGAGGTGTGGGAGATTGAACGTAAGTCAAGGGGAAGTTTGTTCCAAGTATGGGCAAGGGAGTGTTTGTAGAGTAGTTTGCCTACTGACCTTTTTGGGTGGTAGATATCAAGTAATTGTTGGTTAGAAGTACGGAGGGTCCGGGATGGGATGTAGGTGGAGACTAAGGAAGATAGAGATGGATAGAAGGAGGATTTATGAAGAATAGAGTGTAGCATATGAAATTGATAAGATAGCAGAAACTGAGGAAGTTCAAGCCATTGAAGAGAGTTTAAAAAAATGCAGTGGTGAGAGTTGTATGGGTAGTTAGTAATGAATCTGGCTATTTTATGGTAAGTTTGTTGCAGTTTGTTTAGAGTGGAGCCCTGGATATTGGTAAGAACTGGGGCGGCATATAAGAGGGGGGAGGTGTGCCTGGCCCAGGGTAAGTCTAGATTCAGGGATTAGGAATTTTTTGTTCCGATATAGCAGACCTAGTTTCTGGTTTGTTTTTTTTTTATACATTGGAGTATGTGTAGGTATAACTTGAGTTTGTCATCGATAATGACCCCTAGGAGTTTTGCGTGGGTGTCAGGTTGGATGCTTGTATTGTTAGAAGATGTAATAAAAAAGGAGGTTTTGTGATGGGAAAGAGAACGGGGAAGGAAAAGTAGGAGTTTGGTCTTTTTGGGATTTAGGATCAATAGGTTGTGAGAGAGCCATTGTTCAGTGGATAATAGGGCCTGTTGGGTCAGAGAGTGTAGTTCAGGATTGTTACTTGAGATGGATATAAGTGTGGAGTCGTCAGCATACTGAATAAGGGAGGATTCTTTCCATGAGGTGTAAAGATCATTGGTGGAGATGTTAAACAAAAGGGGTCCCACGATGGAGCCTTGGGGAACACCAGTGGAGATCTGAAGGAAAGGTAAGGAGGATGAGAGGCATTTGACAGATTGTTCCCTGCCAGCTAGGTAACTATTAAACCAGGCTAGTGTGGAGGGGGATAGGTGGAGATTTGCGAGTTTGGATAGTAGTAGAGGATGAGAGACAGTATTGAATGCTTTGGAGAGATCTAGGAAGAGACAGGAAATGAGTTTATTGTTGTCTAGGGCCTCTGCAATGATATGAGTGAAGGAGAGGAGGGCAGTGGTGGTGCTGTGGTGAGGACGAACACCATGATGGGTAGGGGTAAGTAAGTGGTGTGTGAGGAGGTGATTGAGAAGCTGTGAGTGAATACATTTTTCTAATATCTTGGAGAGGGGGGACAGAATGGCAATGGGTCGGTAGTTTGAGGGGTCAGTGGAGTTTCCACCTTTATGAAGAGGGATAGTGAAGAAAGATTTCCAAAGGGTGGGGACAGTTGATTCCAGAATAGATCGATTAATTAGTATAGATATAGGATAGGTAATTGAGTCAGCAGCAAGTTTGAGGAATGTAGGAGATAGATGGTCAGTGGAAGTAGAGCAAGGTTTTAGCTTGAGTAGTAGAGATTTGATGTAAGTAATGGGAACTGGCTCAAAAGAAAACAAAGTTGTGTTAGTGAGACTTGGAGAGGTGGGTGTCGAAGTAGAGTTTGACTTAGAGGTTACCAGATTTTGGATGGAAGAGATAAAATGTTTATTCAGGAGGGTAGCTGTTTCCTGAGAGGAAGAGTTAGGGTATGGGGAGGGATTAGAGGGCTTTCCAGGATAGAGGATGTTGCTGAGAGTTCACCAAAAGTTTCGAGGACTGGATTTGTTGTTAAGCTGAGCAGAGCTATAGTATAACTTTTTGTCATTAGTTGTATGTATGTTTTTTTGCAAGGTTCTTCAGTTGTCTGTACTTTTGAAGAAAAGGTGGTTGTTTAGTTTTAGTCCAGGTTTTCCAAGCATGATCTCTTTGTTTCATAAGGGACCTAGTCTCTTTGGAGAGCCAGGGAGCATGGTTTGATTTTACTCTGATCTTCCTAGAGGGAGCTAAGGATTTTAGAGTTCTACATTTTTCTAACTGACTATACTCTATTTATAACTTGACCTTTCTCCATGTCCATAATAAAGGACCACTCCCACCTGGAATCTCCATCAAGCCATTTCTATTCTCATCTCTTTTCCCCTCATCTTCCTTCTTCCTCCTTTAACAACTTTTCCTTTTTATTCAACTATAGTGTTGTCTGAATTACTCCATAATCCTCTGTGTCTACCATGCTGTTGTTTTGCATCTTCACATCTGTACTATTACTTTCCTGTCACCTTACTACCTACCACCCACCATGGTACTCTCACAATTTATTCACGCACACACTACCAGACACTCTAGTTATACTCAGGCTAAGCCCGCTTTCATATATTTTCCTTCAAATTTATTTAATGTCCAAACTGTACACCTTTTCAAATACAAAACTTCTAAGCATTCAGTTCACTTTGACATAATCTGGAGTAAATTCATGTACTTTATAAAAAAATGAAGTAACCCTAATCCTCTTTTCTCTAAAATCACTCTCTGTGGTAACATTCATCCCAAGTCTGGCCTCTCAACCTCATCCATTCCTCCATCCTCTGTCCCCTTAACTCTTACACAATACACATACAAGATTTTCCTTACTTCCATTAATATTTGTAGTTTTCTAAACAAAATTCCTGACCTACAAGCACAGTTTCTTCAATACTCACAAGACATTACTGTCATTACTGAAGCACGGCTAAAACATCATAAAAAAAGATTCTGAAATTGTCTTCTGATTACTATACAATTCGGTGTGACAGACCACACAAAAAAGTGAAAGGCACTGCAACTGTATATAATAAACATTTAAGTTTCTCACCCCTCAAAACTAACTTACCAACCTTCCAAAATACAGACCATATATTTTTTCTCAATATTAATAAAAATAAGATGCTTTCTATAGTTACCCTCTACATACTACCATTTTATAATATTAGCTTATTAGAAGATATTCTTTGGGGGATAACTACAAACCATTATCTTAGGCTGTGTTAATATTGACTGGTTATCCATTACATCTAACACCCTGTCTACTAGTCTTAAAATGTATGGATTCAAACAGCTGTTATCTTCCCCTACTCAACTCAAGAAAGTGAATCACAAGAATTTTGTCCTTGACTGGATGCTAGTCTCTGACCCCAGCAAATGTGATATTTCAGAGGTTCTACCTAATTCCCTTAGTGCAATTGCATTATGTTCATCAACAGAGAAACCACCACCAGCTAATAAAACATCAATACAGATCTACCCCATAATCTTTCTCACTTTCATCACAATTCACTCTATAATCTACGAAAATCCATCAACTGGTCTCTACTAAAAACCCTACTGACAAAGCTGTTAACAAATTCAACAATATCTTCATGAACTCTTTAAATTCCCTTGCCTCCATCAAAAATGAGAGAAAACAGTACTCAAACTCCCTAGCTGTCTCATTCTACACAAATTCTCATAAAAAAAAATGTGACAAAGCATGGACGCAATGGCGCAAAGATAAAACGCATCAAACCTTGCATCTATAAAAGGAGTTGTGCACTCTCACCAAGAAGCAAGTTCAGCTAGACAAAAAACTATCTGAACCACAAGATAATCATAAAAAATCCTTTCTCGTCAAACACTATCCAGACTTATCCCCCTCAGAAATAGCTACCAAATGTAACACTTCATTCACTGACATCATAGCCTCTTTTACCTCCAGCTATCACCAACCATTTAATCTGTCTGAAAACGACTTGTCCTGACATCCATCCCTTGAGTCACTGACCTGTCTCCACATCACATGTTAAACACTTGTTTATACTGATGATCTCCCTGCTGATTACCTTAAGCAATATCAGATTTATTTGGGACTCTCATGTCCCTTGCCCTGTGGAAAAAATCTTCAACAATGCCCTCCATAAAGGAGGTACCTCCTCTGAAATCTCTCACTTTAGGCCAACTGCCATCTTGCCCCCCCCCCCCCTTCTAAGATCCTGGAAAAGTGAATTCATAAGCCATCTCCTTCAGTATCTTTTGCAAAATGATCTCCTAACCCCAACAATCAGCACTATATCTAGCCTCCATGTATTTAAGCCCTCTTTCAAATAATTTCTCACTAACTCATAGCAATGAACATGCACCTGAACCTGTGTG
The DNA here is from genome assembly GCF_019279795.1 of Protopterus annectens. Lineage (NCBI taxonomy): Eukaryota > Metazoa > Chordata > Ceratodontiformes > Protopteridae > Protopterus > Protopterus annectens. The sequence continues at coordinate 551,627,181 of NC_056747.1, read as the reverse complement.
ATCTATATTACAAATACTTTACATTCTTACTAAGCTAACCTCTCCTACTATCTATGCCTGCCCTCTTCCCATTCTTAAGGTGGACTTGTATATTTTTATTCTTTATTTCCTAGTATAGTGGTCTATAATTCTAATACTTTTGTATATACTGATTCACATTTTTTTTTCTACATCACTAGTGTCTCTTCATGCTTTATTGTATCCTATGTATTCCAACATCCAACTATATGTATATATGCTTTTTTCAGTTACTTGTGCACTAGTGTTTTATTTGATATTATTTAACTCACTAGAGCTTTTATCCCCAGGTCCCCACCAAAAATCGGCATTTATTACCCAGTCAGACTTTCCTAATAAACAAATGTCAATAAATAAATGAATAACAAACAAAGGAGCTGTAGAAATTCCTTGCAAACAGCTTTAGTATTCTAAGTGCTTTCGTCAGTGGAAAATCAGACTTTTTCAGAGATAAAACCATAAAATGACATAGCCCTTAAATAATCACCAAAAATCACATGATCTCATTACATCAATTAAAAAAAATAAAGTACTGTGTACAACCCCCCTACAAATGGTACATCATTTATAAAACCTGTTAACATAATTAAACATTTTTACAACACTAGTTCAGCTTTCAACTTCAACACACTACTTATGGAAATTGTTTCATTCAAACATGGGGGTGGGGGGATCACAGCATTACTTCAGACTTATTGGCATCCATTGGAAACCTAACTTCTTTATTACAGGGGTTAACGCAGCAGCTTCTGTTTATTTAAACCATTGTGGAGTTAATTCGAGCCTGGATAATGCAGAACAAAATGTTGGGCATCTTATCTCACAAGGAAGTGAAGACAGTGGTATTACACTAGCTCAGAGAACATGTAATTCTTTGATATATCCGATCAATAACGGATCGAGTAACAATGGTTCTGGTACACAGCCCTCTCTGTGCGAGGTTTCTAATTATGTGTTTTCTCTGAGCCTCTGGTTACAGCAAGGAATGGATTTCTCACTTGAAACGGAAGCACAGGACAATAACTTTGGGACATTTGATGATCAAAAAAATAAATAAATAAAACTCTGCCATAGAAAACACTAAAATATCCGAAACTACAAGTGGAGAATTTATATTTTCATGAGTGCCTGAGGAGAAAGCAAGTCCCAAAAGGACTTAGGACTTTGAAGTATCCCACTGAACTCATTCGGGACTCAAGTATGCATCATGAGTTATTGAATTTATTCAATAAACAAGGCTGTGAACTGTTAGAAGTGTTACTCAAGGATAACGGGAGAAAATGACTTTGTTAAATTATTCTATTTGTGATTTGAACACTAGTTTGCAGGCAGATTTATTGTTTCAGCACATAATTAATGAATACAAATGTATATTTATGGAGATTGATAAGATTATTGTTTATTTTATTTATTTTACATTTGTTGACCGGGCTAGTCTAGCTGGATATATTTCCATTTTCAGTAGAGGCCCGGGGAGAAAAGCTCCACATAAATTTTAACAAAAGGTCAAAAATAGACAATCAAATTGACAAATCATCATAGATGGCGAGACAATAAAAAAAAAATAGAACCCAATTACAGGTATACACATAAAAAATCACATTTCTAAGGATAACAGTATTAGCTGTAATAACATCAAGAACAAGGCATAAAGCAGAGAGCAAAAATTGATTTATAATAATTTATAGAACTAATCTTAGTACCAAAAGGAGAAAGAGAAACTCTATCGTAGGAGAGGAGGAAGGGAAGCAGTTTAAGAAAAGTGAAGGAAAAGTAAAAAGAATGGAAGAGAGAGATTAACAAAGGGGAAAGAGGAAACAGACAAAAAAACTCTAGGGAGATAGATTGAAGCAGACACACAAAAAGAGAGAAAGAAAATAAAGTAGTAGGAAAGCTCAGAGTATTAGAAAAGCACAGAAGAGGTAAAAGATTAGTCAGGTTTTGTACAGGAACAGAGCCAGTGGCTTTGGAAGTAATCTTTGATTTTATGTTTAAAGAGAGGTAGAGATGTGGTAAGTGTTATATCACTGGGGAGCAGATTCCAGTTCCTTCCTACAGTATTATTGAATAGAGAGTCACCAGAAGAATTATTAGTCTTTGTAATAGTAGCCATAAGTTTACTGGAAGAGCGAAGGGAGTTTAGGTTGTTATAAGGGATTAAAAGTTTAGAGAGTATAGGGGTATTATTGGGTTGGTATAGAATTTTATGGGCAATAGTGAGTTGAGGGATTAACAGAAGGTTTTGAAGTTCTAGCCAGCCTAGAAGTTTCAGGTTAATACAGTGATGAGTTCTGAAAGGGTTGCCAGTGGCAAACGGGCAATGTTGTTGTAGCAAGTAGCCAGTTTGTTAAGGTTGGCTTTCCTTAGGTTAGTAAAAATTGGTGAGGCGTAAAGAAGAGTTGACAGAAGATGGGAGTGGGCAATCTTGGCTCTGGATGAAGAGGTTAGGAAAGGTTTAATTCTATATAGGCTTCCTATTTTTCTATTGACTATTTTAATGGTGTTGTTGATATGCTGATCAAAGGAGAGGTTATTATCAATTGTTATTCCTAAAAGTTTTGTTGTTGGATCAGGGGTGATGAGAGTGGCATTATTTGAGGAGATGGTGAAGTGCAAAGGAGTGGACCGTGTGCTAGGGGAGAAAAGGAGAAGTTTAGTTTTTTTGGCATTGAGGAGGAGGTTACGTCTGGTGAACCACGTTTCTACTGTGCTGAAGACATTTTGAGTAATAGATGAAAGTACATTGGGAGATGAAGCAGAGCAGATAAGTGTGGAGTCATCTGCATATTGAATGCAGGTTGCTTGTGGGATTGCTGAGTGGAGATCATTGATGAACAGGGAGAAGAGAAGGGGTCCTAGAATGGAGCCTTGAGGTACACCGATGGAAACGGGTGTGAGTGAAGAAATTTGGTTTTCCCACCGAACTGCTTGTTGTCTATTGCTGAGGTAGGATGTAAACCATTTAGTGGCAAGATTATCAAAGGAGAGGGATGTAAGAGTGTTAATTAAAATGGAGTGGTTGACCATATCAAAAGCTTTAGAGAGGTCGATGAAGAGAGCAGAAGAGAGAAGGTTGTCGTTACGGTTCCTATTGATGGTATCTACAAATGATAGGAGAGCAGTGGTAGTACTGTGATGAGGTCTAAAACCGTGCTGACAGTTTGCTATTATGTTGTTTTGAGAGAGATACTGTAAAAGTTGATGGTGAATACATTTTTCCATTATTTTTGCTAATGGAGAAAGGAGGGCAATTGGTCTATAGTTTGAGTATTCAATGGAATTCCCACCTTTATGTAATGGGATAATGTGGGAAATTTTCCAGATGTTTGGGATAGTTCCCTCTTGGATTGTCCTGTTTATAAGTATAGATACTGGATAAGCAATTTCTTTGGCAGCTTTTTGGAGAAAAAGTGAAGGGAGTTTATCAGCAGAAGGGGTACAAGGCTTCAGTTTGTGAATAAGTCTAGAGATGAAAGAGGTAGGAATAGGTTGTAGTTTAAAGTTATTGGAAGAGTGTCTTTGGTTTATTGGTGGGCAGGAGTTATTAGTGCTAAGATGTCCAGCTAGAGATAGAATAGTGTCAGTGAAAAAGGAGTTGAAAGCATTTGCAGTGAGGTGGGGAGTGTCTGGGTCAGCATTATGATCATAAAAAGAAGAAAACAAACAAACTTTTATGTGACAAAATTGATTAAGAGGCAGGGAGGGCTTATCCATCGCCCGCCAGATGATGGGTATGGGATTCAGAACCAAAGTGCATATGGTGATACACACTATTATGACTGTGTGGATCAAGTGAGAATGGTTTATGATGAAGATGGTGCTCGAAATTATAATGTCCCTTAAGAGGATTCCCCCTTTAAGGAAGTCAGTGAGACTGATGAACCAGAGGGAGGGAGGCTGGATGGTTTCAGAAATGAGACTGGGGAACCAACATGAGTCTCAATTTGAGGCAGGGAGAGATGTTGGCAGTCCCATCTGCTGGAGGAGTCAATGTAGTGTTTAATACTAATGGGGATTTTTAAATTTATAACAAATGGAAGTGAAGTCACCATGGAATGGGCTGACCTTTTTGAAAAAGGACATACCTTTGTTCCAGTTAGACCAGGAAGGGTTGATGATGTTTTGATACAATTAAAGTTATTTGTTAGAAAAGTTAACTTAAGTATGTACTTTGACAATGTAAAAAAGAGTCTACCCACTGTAGACATCCCAGCACTTTCAACCCCCCACTACAACCCCTGGTGAACATTTTTGAAAACAATTGTGAAAACAATATTAGAAAGCCCCTTTCTGGGATGGAAAGAGCACTTTCTAACCTAGGCAGGAGACAGGAAAGATTATTGGAAGACATCATTGGTATGTGACAAATAAGAATAATGAAACCAGATAAAGGTGAGGGCCTGGTATTGATGGTTACAAATGACTACATCAACAAGATGTTTGCCATTTTGTATACAGACACATATGAGGAGGTATCCATCAATGAGAAAAATATTGCTCATCATAAAATAGATGTTTTGTTGGAAGAACTGCATAACAATGACCAAATTACTTTATCTGAGAGTGAGTTTTTGAGAGTTAATTTTTCCAGGACCTCCACCATTTTTGGGATACCCAAAATACACAAGTGTATTTGGGACCCTCCTTTGAGGCCAATGGTAGATGCAAAGGTGTCTAAAACTTTTCCTTTGGCCAATATATTGATTTTCATACTAAAGGGATCCTGAATAAGTTTACTTACTTATATAAGGATTCATGGGATTTCTTATCTAGGGACTCTAATCAGATTTTTTTGGAAATTTTTTTATTTGTAACCATTTATGTATGTGATTTATTTTAAGTTATCCCCCATGATGAAGGATTAGAATTATTTTATGATTTTTTTTGTGTTCCAATTCTGGTTTTGAGCAAGAAAAGGTCCTCATGATTAGAGCTCTTGTGGAAATAATTCTTGAAACCAATTTCTTGACCTTTGAAAAACAGCTTTTTTGGCAAAAGAAGGGTGTGGCCATTGGAGCAGCTTGTGCTCCGGTATTCACTAACATGGTATTGGTACAATGGGAGATTTTAGTAGTGTTGAAATCTGAATTTCTTAAAAGTTGGTCATTTTTTGGATGACATTATTAATTTTTGGACCAAAACTAAGGAAAGACTTGATCAGTTCTTTCTTTACATAAATTCCAGTACCACTTTTTTTAAATTTACAATGGATGTGCAAGAGGAGATGGTTCATTATTTAGAGGCTACCATCATTAAGGACAGGGTTCATGGGAGATTCAAATATTCTATTTACTGAAAACATACATGTTCTAATTTGTTGCTTCATTTTTTAATAGTTGCCACCCCCTCCATCAAAAGAAGGGACAACTGGTGAGATTAGGTTGAACGGTGAGTAATGATATTCTTAAGTGACTGCCTTACTTTATGGGGGATGTTGGAAAAAGAGGGGTTACCAGGTCCCTTTCTATTAATATATACAATGAGGTTAAGAAGAAAAGACATGATGGACATTTTGTTCCCTGACTGGGGGGGTTTTGATGGAGGCCTGATGCTAAGTAATGGCAATTCTGAGGTCCAATATGAAAGTGGGACTTCCAGAAGGCATTAATTTTGCAGTACAATCTACATTTTGTAGGTATTAGAGAGATCATCAGCTGTAATTGGAACATATTTAGGGTTGAACGAGATATGGTAGAAAAGATAGAACCAACTCCTACCATTGTTTATAAGAAGGACTTGTCTTTAAATCTCTTCTGCAAAGGGCTACAGTTAGGGAAATGAGTTGGGGAATGGCAAAGTATGGGCAACGTCCCCAATGCAGTTTAATTCTAGAAGGGAATGAGGTGTATAATCAGAATTGAGGGGTAATTAAACTTCCCTACAAATGTCATTGTTATAGTACTGGAGTGGTTTATATGGCCAAGTGCCAAGAATGTGAAAGTTTCTATACTGGAAAAACTAAAAAGAAATTTAGGAACAGAATTTATCAACATCAATATGATATCCAAAAGGGTGACGATAGAAATGCTTTAGCTAAGCACATAAAAAAAATTTTCCTACTCACAAGTTTAAGTTTATAGCTGTTGAAAAGGTAGATTTAGAGCCTAGGGGTGGTCCAGCATACCTTTACCTTGAGTATAAAGAATTAATTTTAAAGAATTAAGGTGGCAACGCTGGGACCGCCAATTAAGATGTAATGTCGGGACCTCCCGGGTTTGAATGAAACAATTTCCATAAGTAGTGTGTTGAAGTTGAAAGCTGAACTAGTGTTGTAAAAATGGTTTTAATTATTTTAACAGATTCTATAAATTATGTACCACTTTTAGGGGTTTTGTACACAATCCTTTTTTTATTATTTTTTTAATTGATTAATGTTGTAATGAGATCACGTGATTTTAGGTGATTATTTAAGGGCTGTGTCATTTTATGGTTTTATCTCTGAAGAAGTCAGATAGACCACTGATGAAAGCACTTAGAATAATAAAGGTGTTTGCAAGGGTTTTCCATAGCTCCACTGTTTGTTTTGTTTAATTTAGTCTGAATGGATTTCTTTGGAAATAAATGAATAATTAAAATCACTGTGTCATGGTTATGGGTAATTTGAGCTAATTATTTCTTGCTTGTAGAGTTTTTTGGTACCCTTTTAGTATACAACATACTGATCCGAAAGGATCTCTTTCAGTCATTTTTTGTGTCACATATAAAAAAACATCATTAACTGATACACTCCAATTAATGTTTGGTTCAATATATAGAAGCAATCATACGGAAGCCTAACAGAGATATATAAGTAGAGGTATAGATGCGTTCAGATTGCACATGTACTATAACAAACATAACACAGATATTCAATGTACGTTTAACAAAGGACTGCATCTAAATGCACAGTAATATATGCAGTAAACAGAGCATAAAATTATGCATGACTTTTCAATGTGTAAGTTAATCAACTATAAGACATTATTAAGAACAACAGTGTGGGCTATCTCACAACATTTTGAGAACCTGCCATAGAACACAAATTATTTATGGAAGAGTATTTGTTAATATAATAGAGTAGAAGGATTATCAAAGCTATATAAAACTGAATCCTTTGATTACTGTGGGCAAGAAGCAGTTGTGCAAATACATACATGCATTTGTCAATGCCAAATATCAGGTTACATTGGTGCTGCGGAGAAGCATCAGCAGTTAGCGATCTGTAATAAATGAAGCAGCTGTCAATCAGGAATGACACATTCTTCAATGCTTTCATAATGATTTGTGACATAATGTGCTGAGTGTCAGGTAATCATTTTTCCCCACTTTAATCCAGTTTTTCACATTCCTGTCCATCTGCATGTGGCATTAATTGTGTTGCATAGTGAAACTAGGCACTGAACAACGCATAGTGCTTCCTTGGAAATGTTTTACTCTTTTAACATTGTATTACAAGAAACTATTGAACTCTGGATAAACAATGTTTTGACAGTTTACAGGTTTGCAGTGGATAAAGCACTTTAGCTTAATAGTTTAATTTCAATTCTTTTCTTGAAGGAATATCTTGCTTTTTCAGTTTGCTTTCATAAATACTATGACATGCCTTAAATTGTTTGCACATTGCCAACAGATAGAAATGTTGTTTTGTGAGAAATAATAAATAGCATTATATTGGTGAATAATATAGGTCTCTGTCATATGGCTGAATTGCCATATTATCGACCTGTAAAAGATGAAGAGTATTTGCTGGGATTGGGTGTTTGCACTTTCCCTAATTTATAGCAATCTCAGAGTCAGTATGTACAATATGTAAGGGGCATGGGGAGTGCAGGTAGGCTTGCCCCCTTAAAAACACCTCTGTTTCTATTATCAGCTTTTAGAGAATATGTTGGTTCGATAACTTGGTCTTCAGTCTTTTGCAGGTCAATAATATGGGCTTTCCACCATATAATATAGCCCCAAATAATACATACACTCCACTAAAAGTAGCCTAGGATTGACATTATTAAATTAATCGTGAATTTGCAGGACAGCATACTGAATTACATCAAGGGAGATGAATAGCCATTTAGTTTTCCCACAGACTTAAAAAATTACAAGAGTCATATTGGGAGTGTTGGCATACAAGTGCTAGCAAATTAAACAAAGCTTAAACCTGTGCTAGTGTAGTTCAGCTGTGTGCCAGCTAGCATCATTGAAAGGCAGAAAAACTATGACCATTGAGAGACAGAGAGGAAGACAGACAGACATGCATCAAGAATCTAGGTAGGAGATACAAGTATACACCTTTACAAAATGAAAAAATACATTTTAATACAGAAACCACAGCACAGTTTATATGCTCTGACTAGTATTCTTTAAGTATGATGATAAAGGTGTAGGATACTTTCCTATATTAGTACTTTAAATATTTCTTTCCATTTTAGATGCAACACACTTGCTCACTGTGTCAACCGCCCCTCATCCAATTACATATGTTTGTGTATGCATGGGCAAAGGCATGTGACTGTATGTTTGTAAGGGTCTGTCTTAAGAACTTTGCTAAATAAAATAAAGGTAACTAGTGGTGTAGTTATTAAGCTAAGAATCCCACACCTTCACCTGTGAAGGCAGTACCTGTAACATTCAGCCACTCTTCTGGATGTAATATCAATCTGTCTCAGGATCTAGTCAGTTAAAAGCCCTAAGTATTAACAAAATAATATTAATAGCCCCAGAGAAGAGAAGTAAAATGTGAACGTCCTATTCTGCAGTCTGAACTAAGTAGAAACAAATTATAGTCTGCAATTTGAACTAACTGGCATTGTGCCAGCAATATTAGTCACCAAAGCTTTAGATGCCCCTGTATCAAATTCTGGTTGGAGATATGAATGCCTTCCAGGACCAGAATGTAATCAACACTAACCAAACTAATGAAGAGTGCGAAGAGATTTTGCAAAGAATATGCTGTTAAGGATTGTTTGAAAGTGGCTACAAAAACACAAACGTCATTTACAACAAAGACTTGTCATATTACATAAACAATCTCTGTGACAATGCAAGTCCACCTGGTTTATGCACAGATTCTGGGAGTCAGAAAAACCTTCTTAATCATGGAATGTGAAATGTGTGTACAGTTCAGAGACACACTGAGCACAAGGAAGGAAATCTGGCACCTGATCCAAATTGCATGCTAATGACCTTATTATGACATAGCATTATAGAGCATTATTAATAGGAGGGAATAAGTGGATGCAGATAAGGGTAACAATATGGTGGAGTGATTCGGAAACACACATCTTCTGTGGCTATTTCAAGAATCAAGGAATGATGTATGGGGTAGCCACAGCATTAACAAACTTGTATACACAACACACTTTAGTCATTGATAGTAGTCACTGTTATGTGCATCACCAACACTGGAGGAGTTATGTCATCTTGGCGGTTTACTATCACAATGCCGACGTGCACTTGCACGGCTATGAAGTATTCGAACAACAGATGTTCGAATACTTCATATTCGCAGGTGATGTGAGAACGTTACCATTGCGAATGGACTGTGTATTCGCAATTCTAACGTCATGTGAGGATCGCGGTACAGTGCGGTTAGGGAAATACATCCCTTTCCTCACTGTAGTGCGATCTCAGAGTTGGAATATTAAGTTGGGGGGTGCAGGGGGGCTTGCCCCCCTGCATAACTGTGTGTTTAGGCTGGTTAGGTAGGTAGTTACGGGACGGGTGGGAGTGCTGTGTATTGCCGAAAATGTCGCGAGCGACATTTTCGACAATACACAGCTATTTTCGACTTTAGGTAAATTCGGAAATGTTCATTTTCGATGTATAAATTCGAAAATGCAGACACGTTTTGTTCTGATTTTCGAATTTATGATAGTAAACCCATCTTGGCATGCCTAATGTATTGTGTCCTCCATGACAGGACACAGTAGGTGCATACCAAGCAACTGCCTCAGTGATACTCAGTTATTTCCTTGATAACATGGTACAGCACACTGGGGGCCATGTGTGGTTTATTTGTTCCACAGAGTGACAGCCAACAGAATGTAGGATTTTTATGAAATAAGCCATTTCTCTGAGGTACTGGAAGCCAAATTTGAGTACATTAAATATTAAAGTTAACAGTCCATCAACATCAGGTTGTGTCTAATGCACAGGGTATAATCTGCAATGTGCCTGCAGGCCACAGGCAGTATCCTCTACTCCCACATATGGTACACATGCAACCTCCATCAACAGTTTTGTGCATGGTGGTTTTTCCCCAGGGGCATCTTATTTGGTGGTGCTGGACATGCCCTGCAACTATAGTTGATTATACCCCATTAGAAATCGACATATAATGGCTAGCAGTGACTACAACAATGCCCCTTTATAAATCTGAATCAATGCTGAGCATGGGCTTAATCTTTTAAAGGGACACTTCCATTGTTTGGATGTATCTGGTGGGGCCCTGTACTAAGAAATTTACTTAACATAAGACTGAGGAAATGATGGCAGCAGGAAGCATGTATGCAGGACGAATGAATCCCACAACACAAGGCAGTGGAGGATGAGCATGCTGAGGAAACAATGGAGGAGCTAACAGCATGGCAGAGTATGCCAGAAGGCAGGCAGTATATGCTGTGACACTGGGCAGTGTATGTTATGACATTGGGCAGTGTGCGCCGTGGCACTGGGCACTGTGCGCCGTGGCACTGGGCAGTGTGTGCCATGGCACTGGCCAAGAGGAAGAAGTCAGTAGAGAACTATGGGCCAGATTAAAGCATATACAGAACATTAAAATTGATGCATGCAAACCTGAAACTGATATCAAAATTAATGCTGTGTGTGTGTTAGATTAGGAGATATGGTCTGTGGTACATTAGGGTAAGGACTGGTGCTATTGTCATGTCTATACTTGGATGTGAACACTGGAGATAATGTGTGCATATCTGCTAGGACACAGTCTCAACAGATGTACAGAGCTGTGATAAGCTTGTACAAACATGTGCCCAATGGATATATGTGGCCATCCCTTACATGTCCCTGTCCATGGAAGACATCCACTGCTGGGAGAATCACTGGCACTATCCAGCCCTTGCCTAGAGGAATGCTTGCTGTGTGACTGAAAATAATGGCTCTTACAGGATACTTTTGTGGCATGAACTCCACACCATCCTGGAAGTCCATGGCTATCCTACTCATATTCATAGCAGATGCTTCCACATCTATAAAAGGCCCACAACAGAGATGCAACCATGTGATACAGATCTGGCACATATCCTTTTTGCACAGGTCAGCCTAATTTATGTAAGCTGCTTACAGAACATGTATTTTGGTCCTACACATGCAGTCCCTGTAGTAATCTCACCAATCCTGTAAAACAATACTATCTCAGAAAACGTTGAGGTTTCAGTAGCATGTGCCTTGTATGATGGTCCCACACATTCTCTGGATCATAAATACAGAAGCAGCTAGCTAGGGGGGTAGTCATACTCATGTCATCTATGGCCACCTGAAAGCCAACAATCCCACTCCTCTCCATGCCGCAGGGGAGATCTCTCTTCTCAACTAGATCGGTTTGTGACTGCCTGTCTTTCATTGTCTACTTGTGTCGCTAGTGCATTCGACAGGTGAGGTCATGTCCACTGACTAGAGTGGGGATCTGGATTTCTCAGTCACTGTTTGCATTGTACACACCATACTACCCTGACCATGCCAAATGACAACTTCCATCTTTGTCAGACTCTGAGGCATCCTCAACATCAGGCAGTGGTACCTCCATAGTGGAGAAAGCAGTTAAAGTTCACAGGTGAAAACAGCAAATAGAAATACCCACAATAAAGAGGACCCCTCACCAGTGCTTTAATCACAGTGAATACGCTGAGTACAGTGTTAAAATGTAATAATATAGAAGAATGTAATAATATAGAAGAATGTAATAATATAGAAGAATGTAATAATATAGAACGTACCTTGTAGTGCTGTTCTCGTCTAGTGTGAAGCCCTTAAGTTCAGATGTAAACAAGGATACTGCACATAGTCATATGCCGTACACTATGCATTTTCAAAAATGCAGTAATGCGAGATATCAGAGAAGCTCAGCTAGGAAATCCCCAGTTGAGATTTTCAGAGCCTGTTGCACTTCCGTTCCAAAAGCCAGCATTTTACTATGGCCTAGGGATGACTGTGTTGCCAACATGCAAGAGGCAAGTAAGTCCTCTGTATCAGTTAATGGTGATTTGGCCACAAGACCTCCTCCCTTTGCTGTATGCTTCTGTGCTAGGAAGGCAGCATTCTTTCTAGCAGCATACATCATATCAGTAGCCCTAGGTATGACCAAACTGCAGTATCTGCCCTGGCAACCAACATCATTTATAACACTGATCATATCCCACTAGGCATAATTGTGATTGGGCCAATCAGATTTATCATGGCTGATTACCAAATGACCAAGATGACTGGGGGCCTTCAAAGAGATCTTATTTTCTGCATAAGAGAGCTTGCATGAGGCAGACATAATGGTGATGTGATGTGATACTCACATCAGTACATTTCATACACACAGTTTAATAAACGTTGTTGGCCTTGTGCTATAGGTAGGTAACTGTAATATGTTTTATCTATCTATATACAGGTATAGATATACATATATACAGACTTATATGTATGTGTGTATGTGTGTGTATATATTATATATATATATATATATATATATATATATATATATATAA